>NW_026043144.1:0-54824 GCF_023856365.1 Brienomyrus brachyistius | reverse complement strand
GGCGACGAGGCCGCGGAGGGGGACCCGCAGACGACAGCCGACCCGGAGGGCCAGGACCCGCAGGTGCCGACCAAGCCCTAGCGCCGGCGAGGGAGGGCGAGCCAGGGGGCTGGGCGGGTGGACCCCAGCCGTGCGTCTGTGTCCTCTCCCCTTATGGGACACAGACATAAGGACCCGCGGCCCGGGGGTCGGGCTCGTCGGGGTGAGGGTACCAGAGTCACAGGGGGAGAAGGGACTGGAGTGGGGCCAGGGACTGGAGCTGCAGGCTGCAGAGGGGGCGCCTGCCCGGGAGCTGCAGGCAGGGAAAGCGCCTCGGACGTGGGCGCGGTAGCTGCAGGCAGCGGAGACGGCTGCTCGGGCTCTGGGGCCGCAGGGGGCACTTATTTTATTATATAAAATAAGTGTCACACAACCGGGGTGACATGCCTTGCCTGCTTGTGGGATGAGGAAGACTCAGGGACTGGAAATGGGATTAAAACTGAAGATGTGCTCATTCCTTTGTGTATTTACAAATTTTCCTTCCGTCAGACATGAGGAGTTTGCTGCTATATTTGGCACTAATAGAGATTCTGATGCTGCTATTTTTATTGTCTATTAGTTTGTTATTATTTACAAGTTCTGTTGTGTTTTTGCATTTTTCTCTTCTGGTTAATTAACTGCTGTCTGTTTGCTGTGAAGTATGAGTGTGGTGAGTAAGACTCAGGGACTGGAAGTGGGATTACAACTAAAGATAACATGCTTATTCCTTTTTGTATTGTTTACAAATTTCCTTCCGTCAAACATGAGGAGTTTGCTGCTATATTGTGCACTAACAGAGATTCTGATGCTGCTATTTTTATTGTTTATAAATGTGTTATTGTTTCCAAGTTGAGTATTCAATAAATGCTAAATTGAGAAATTTTGTGTATCGTTTGTTATTATTAGTGTGATATTTTACCATGCAAATAGAGGGGAAAACGTCCAATTATCGGCCAAAAAAAATCAGCAGCATATATCGGCCATCGCCTGACCCTTGACTTGAAAAACCCATATCGGTCGACCTCTAGTAACAGTACATTCTGTCCAATTCATCCATCGAGTTAAGTCACACACCCACTTGAGGGGGCACTCCGGCAGACGTGAGGATGGGGATGTTCTTTCCGCTATAACATCCACTGCAGAAGTACATCTCGCTCCTGTTCACAGGGCTTACTTCAATGATGAAGCAGGGCTGGTTGTCTGGACAAGAAGTTGTCCTGCTGCTGGGTCTCGGTGCCGTTTTTCCACCTAAGCTTGAAGGTGGAAATGTGTTCCAACTTGGTCCCTGGGACTGCAGCATAGCCAAACATCGCGAGCAGCGTCGGCCACACCCACCACCAGAACCATCACACCGTCCTATACACATAAAGAAGAACTAAAACATAGAGTGTTGTGACAACTATGCGTTAATGTTTGGCAGCATAGGTGATTCATTAAAATTATACCGAAGAATGGAAAATGTGATATTTAGAATATTTTTTGCCATTTAGTAGCTAATTTAAGCACTTACCCAATGCCTCAATTTGTTTTAGGTCAGTAATGTCTGAGCCAAAAGAATGAATGTATGAATTTAATACAATTCACCCACTCCCACCCACACACAAATCTGAAATTCAATTTAAGACACTTCTTAAACATTAGTGCATTAACAAAAAAGGAAAATCTTAAGAGATTCAGTAGGATTTTCTATGTTAGACTTAAGCTAATAGTTCAATAGTTTTTACATATTTCAATATACCAATTTGACTTTAATGTTGAAACAGATGCTAAAACATGGAATAAATTCATAACTAGAGAAACATGTTATTCACAAACACTAGCAAAGGTAGCTTATAGTTAAGCTTACTTAAGTCAGCAAGTCAGGCTACAGTGTGTAAGAATAGTCGTAAACGATAATTTGTCTCAGTCTTACATGACAGAATAAGTAAACAGAAAATATAAAATGGCTGAAACAGCGTCATTAACGCCAGCTACAGTAGAGGCGCAGAAAAGGTGTCATGACTGAAGTATTCCCAAACTCTGGAAGACCGTATGCGAGCCTTTTTTTGCCGCGTGTTTCTCCAGAGGCTCCGGAGCTCCGCTGGTTGAGACAGCCATGTTGGTTCATGTGCAGGGGGACGAGCGGCAAATTTCTTTTTTGCAGGGTGGTAGGTGATGTCTCATTAATATTTATGAGAGAAGTGCTACATGATTGGCCAGTGCATGCCTTACAAAATGGTGCGGCACTGCATCCAAGCCTGCGGCACTCAGAGTCACAAAATACAGTGGAAACCATTTGTAGTAATTACGTCTGTCTGGCTGATTTCCAACTAATTGATATTTGTATATTATTACATGAATATAAGGTAATATAAGGTAATAGAAGAGGTATTTAATGGTTTTCCATCTGAGGAATTTGCAAAAAACTGCAGTGCATGATGGGTCGGACCTAAAAGCTGCCTTAACGTCCTCATCTGTATGACGACATACATCAAGACTAGGAAGGTGCATAATGTTCATGTCTGGTTGCGTTTGTTGGTCCAGAAAGTAATTCAATTTCGCCATGTAGGTTACGTTCTTAAAAACTGCTTGGATATAGCCCGATTATATGCTGTGGGCCTTTTAATTTCTTTGTTTACCAGGTAGGCTACCTTCTTTAAACTGCGTTTTGTTAGACTACATATTTAGGGAGGTCTTTATAAATTTATAGTAGTCTTCATAAATATGTGCATAGTTTAGCCTAACCCAGCCACTTAAGGGAGAAAGCCAGCTCAACTAGGTGTCGGTCCCAAGCCCGGATTAATGGGGAGGGTTGGCGTCAAGAAATAAAGAGACTGTATCTTCACTGCATGACTGATGTCAAAATGTGTGAAATATGTGGTTGTATTAATAAATGCATTAAAGTAGGTTAATGATTCTGTGCTGTCTAAATTGTATAGAAAATTTCTACGTATAGCCAAACAAATCTCCTCCTGTTTGAAAAGGCATAGAAAAAGCAATTTAGCCACTAAAACTTTACAGTTTTTGTGAGGGACAGTCGAATTCTCTCGTTTCTCTCGTCAAGTTTTTTTGTGATCCTGCACCTACACTTTGCCGGCCCCAGGAGGATGGGCTCCCCCTTTGAGTTTGGTCCCTCCCAAGGTTTCTTCCTTCTTGGGAGTTTTTCCATCCTATCGGCGCCTATGGCTTACTCACTGGGGGCTTTGGGGTGGGCATGATATAAAGCAAAGCATTTTCCCTCCCAGTTTCCTCCTCTGGTCCACATTGCAGGACCATCAGCCATCAGAAACAGTCAGACGGTCTCCTTCAGCTTCTTTAGTGTCCTTGGAAGCCAAGGCAGTTTTAGGTCTGAGAAGAGGTTTATCAGAAGGACACATATTACGTCGTTTGTCCTGAAATGTAACATGGGGAGGAAAAGTTAAGCGGTTTAGTCAGATTGGAGTCGTTTATTCAGCAGTGGCAGCGCCAGTGACTTAATGCTACAGGTGCTATAGGGGAGTGAGATTATTTAGACCGGGTGCTTTAGCTTTTCAGCTTATGTAGATGGTGTATAGAAGCACACAGCACGATAAGCTACAGCATGGATAAAATAGGATAAAATTATGAAATTCTAACGTCTAGCTCACAGAGCCTCTATGTGTACTTTGAAGAAAAAAATACACTACAAGTATGCTGTAAAAACCGCAAAAATGTCTTACACAATATACAGATTTTACAGATAGTTAAAGAAAAATGAAACCAATATTTTGGGGGTGCTGTGGGGGTACTATGGTCATTGGAGGAGGAGCTAGAGCCCCCCCCCCCAAGCTTTTCCTTGGTGCTGCCACTGTTGTTCAGATTAAAAGTAACATTGTCATTAATAAACAGTACTCTGATCAAATTTTTGCATGTACAAACACAATCAAAGTTTAACCACATGTTTAGACACAATTCACACACCTGTTACATTTCCATAATGCTAAGACTCTCTACACTTACTTCATCCACTTTCTTGTTTGGTACACAGTCATTTGATGGATGTGTAAGATCATTACCAGACCGTCTGCTGCAAACTCTACAGTTAATGAATGGCTGCAAAAACACACAGACACACAAAACAGTATTTAAAGAGTGGTGGGCAATAAATACAGTGAGAGAAGGTGTAGTAAAGATATATCTAATGATTTAAGGCAGAGCTGCTGGAGTGCAGGGTTTAATGACACAGAACAATTTTAGAGGAAAGAGCTTCCAAAGCAGGGTCACCATAAGGCTATATTATACAAAGCAAGTTCATCTAAAAGTATGAACAACAAATCCGTTTAACTGAACACTGCTCTGTATTAAAATACTGTCCTCCGATCAAGCTAAGTGGTCCTGTAGTTCACTATTTAAAAGAGGTAAATTTAAAGGGTAATTCACACTGCACATCTACCCTGCTCTGACCAGGTTTAATTACTGGCTTTCTAATTAAAACAAGAGTTAAGTCCTGCCCTTTCACCACAAAACACCACACTGCCCATTTAAGGCTGATTTCAACAATGAGTTTTAGTTAACCTGGCTCGATTGAGTTAACTCTGGGTATGTAAAACCCGCTTTGTAGTACAGCCCACAGGTCTTTAAATAAGGCCAGCTAGGGTTCATAGCTCGAAGCATAATCTACAGGTCACCCCTCAGATGATTAGCATTTGCTTCTGCCTGGTAATCCAGCCTTTAAGCCTGTAAACCTACTAAAATTTGAGAATAAGGTGAAGGAACTGGCTCTTTGAGGCCACCTATGTATTTGTTACTTTATTGTTGGCTAACTTTCCCCCGCAGGGCATCAAAAAAGTTAACATGAACCTAAATTAATTTGCTAACTGATATGTCCAATGCTCACAGTCACAGTGACTCTTTACTTACCCTCTTGTCCATGAAAATACAGTCAGCCCGATGGTCTGTTGCAGTTGACTTTGGACATTTTGTTGCTCTCAAGAGAATCTCAATGTCAATGTATTCACTGCTGATCTAAATCACATAAACACGTTATAGTACAAAATTGCCTACAACTGTTTTAAAGGCAATATAACAAACAATAATCACCCCAAAAAATGGCAAACTGTCACAGACTTGACATGCAGCAGATTCAGAGAGAAACTGTGAGAAGGTAAAATTGACCAGGGCTGAGATATACAACCATCACTTTCATTGTGAAGAGACATTAAGCAATCATATGCATTGAAATTAAAACATCAAAATCAATGTGATACTCATTAGTTCAGCTTGCAGATGATGAAAGTTTCACACTTTTGTAAACACTTTCTCAGCAGTTACCTTCGGACGGCCCTGGATGTTATAGAAATTCATGTGCTGACGGGTTCCTTGATGAGCATTTTCGACTGCGAGTTTAATGGCCCGTCTTGTGAGTGCAGGGAGACTGTGGTAATCTTGCTGGGCCTCTGTGGAGATAAGCAGAGCTCCATAAGCCAAAACCAGAAGCAGCAGGCGGGTCATCTTCCTCTCAGCTTTGAAGGGAGAAGCAGGACTGAGGACACTGATCTGTGGTCCCCTTATCCAGCACGTCCAGGGGCGTGTCCTTCACTCGAAACAAACAGACCTTTGAACACATTGGAAAACTCTTCAGGATGAATTGAGGCAGGTGGTCAAGTGGGTTTATTGTTATTTCAGCACTATACACAGTACACAGTGAAAGGAAACATTTGGTTCCTCCTGGACCACGGTGCAACACAAAGAAGAAAAACAGAAACAACACAAGATGACACAAGTGGCGGGCAAGATAGAACTATACAGAGTGAAAGGAGCACAAACAGAGGGAGAAAGTGCAAGATAAACACAAGAGCAACAATACAATACTACAGGACAAGACAGCGCAGTCAAGAACACAGAGTGCAGCCAGAGCTAACCTGAATAGGGGCATCAAGGTTGCCAGGCAGGCAGAGAAACAGAAAATAGAGGTCTACTTCACATACAACAACCCCCAGTGGGTGTGGCAGGGAATACAACACATTACAAACTTCAAAGGCAACAACACCGTCACTGTTAACAGCAACGCCCTTTTAGCAAAGGAGCTAAACAGCTTCTTTGCTCGTCTGGAGGAACACAGAGCAGACATAGCCACACTGCCCCCTCCCCCAATCTCCAGCACTCACAGACTCCCTCTGCAGGAACACCACGCGAGAAGGCACATTGCATCTCTAGGTGTGTGGAGTTTAAGACAAGGCAAGTGATGCTACGATAATATAATTCCTTGGTAAGACCCCACCTAGAATATTGTGTGCGGGTTTGGTTACCATACCTTAAGAAGGACATTGCTGCCTTGGAAAAGGTGCAACGTAGGGCAACGAGAATGATTCCTGGTCTTAGAGGAATGTCTAATGAGGAGAGGTTAGCTGAGCTGAATCTGTTTAGCCTCGAGCAAAGGAGACTAAGGGGGGGACATAATCCAGGTGTTTAAGATTCTAACAGGTCTGGATGCTGTTCAGCCAAATGGCTATTTCAATGTTAGTTTAAATACCAGAACTCGTGGCCATAAGTGGAAATTAGCTGGAGAACATTTTAAAACGAATTTGATGAAGCATTTCTGTACACAGCGTGTAGTTAGAGTATGGAATAGTCTTCCTGTTATTGTAACACAAGCTAAACCCTGGGTTCTTTTAAATCAGAGCCTAGATAAGATTTTTGAGCTATTAGCTAAGTTCTCCTCAAAGGAGCTTGATGGGCCGAATGGCCTCCCTCTCATTTGTAAATCTCTTTGGTTCTTATGAGTCAGCTTACAGAGATGAGGTCCAGAAACTGATAGGTTGGAGTTCAGCAAACAATTTGGCACTAAACAGCACAAAGACAAAGGAATCACTGACTTCAGGAAGGATGGAGGCGACACTGGCCTGCCTAGATGGATGGATGGATGTTTTTATTGACATTGTAAGTACAATGAGATTTAGTTTGGAACGCGCCAGCAGCTACACAGTATATTTACAATTATATAGATTGTGAGGCATAAAATAAGGTGTGAGTAATATAACATAACGACATAATATAAGTAATCATTAATTAATCATTACAGATGGTATGAGGTGTGACACGCTAGGCTGCTATGGCATGTTTGGTATCAAACCGATGGAAAATCACTCCAGTTTCCAAATCTGGTCAGTGGTTACCACGAAAGTGAATATATCAAAAGTTACACCAGCCTAACGAAAATCATCAATACAAGGGAAATCACTCTGGTCATAAATCTCAAAAGGACTGATACAGACCCCCTTCCGAAAGCCCGCCAAATGGATGGTCAGCCATTGGTCCAGGAGTCGAATTCCTGGTCACTCCTATTCACGAACTTTACACTATAAAACCTGGCACCTCAGAACAAAGCCAGGAGAGGAGAAACAGAAGGGAGGAGAAAACAAAAGACCATCAGCACGAAGAGAGGCAGAGAACATCAGCCCAAGAGAAGAGAAGCCCACAAGAAGCCCTCCTGAAGCCTATCAGTGAAGACCCAGCTGGACAGAGAACTGCAACCAAGCCCAAGCTTCACCAGGAGAGGGAATCAGAGGGGCTCCACTCCAACAACCGCTGCAAACACCGCGCCTCCCTGAGTGCCATCACCCATCAGCTCATCAGCCTCCGCAACCAACTGCCAAGACCCCCCCCCCCCCCACTCTGCAACCAAGTAAACAAACTTCCTTTCATTTATAACAACCTAAACTCCTATTCACCTGCTATATTACTTTAGGACAGTATTTCCACAAATTGCTTGCTTTGCAGAACAGTATTTTCCCTTTTAAGGTTACTCATTTTAAATCTGGTCATTGCATTTTCATGATTACATTGTTTGTGTCCACTCCGTTATTTCGTGTTTATTGTTTGTTAGGTGTAATGTCTGTCTTATGTTAGTTATAGGAATAAATGCATGTCTTTTACACAACTTCAGCCTCCGTTCATTGAGTGCTCACAAGAATCCCTGCCTGTGCGATCTACGCTCTGAAACCTCAAATTCGCCTGAAATATCGCGAGACTCTCTCTCATTGGCCGTGAGGGGAGCTTCGCTACCGATCGTTTACATTACCTGGTGACGCAGCTCGTTGGACAAGCCTTCTATTCTAACCCAGGTTATTACGTGATACTGGTTATTAATGAGTTCCATTTAAGTCACACATTAACAGACTCACGGTGTTTCGCAATTGAGTTTGAGCCGACCATTCAGCATAAAAATTGGTTAATAATCACAAGGCACAAGGTTTAAACTTATTCTGAGCACACAATTTAAACTTTTTATGACCGAACGTGCAGTGAAGAAGCGCTACTGTCAACTGGTTGCAAAAGTCGCACTCATGGCAATCTGAAGGCATTTAAGCGGGATCATATGGGCTTATTATAGTTATTTTTATTTCTATTATTAGTAGTTATATTATTTTGTTTTATTTTCGGTGATTTCATTGTAGTTCTTTCGTATTAAACTGCAGTAAACTTTAACCCTATGTCTGACGAGATTCTCAGATGTAGCGCTTTGTTTCCAGGTTCAATTCGGACGAGTGTCTCCGTTTCTATATATCCTGGGAGAGATCTCTCTATTAGCGAACGGGAATACTTGTTATGAGGTTCTAACCTAAATTATGTTGCGCTTGGACATAAGACCGATAGCTTAGTTACCTATCAGGATCATACTCGTATGTGTGTGCCTGCTTTAGACAAAGCAAGTTTAACACAACTTTGCGCTGTGAGCCAAGTGTGTGTCATTTAGAAATTGGGAGTCTCCTGTGCTTGAGACCCGCCGTGGTTAAGCACCATTTGCGACGAGATATAGTGCACTCACAATTTAAATCTGTCGCCGTAACGCGTGCGCCGTCTCGCTTCAGTAATTGTTTTAAGGGGTTTTATACTGTGCAAGGCACAGAAGAAGGCCACAAGCAGCATGCGCATGCATTAAATGTGTGTGTCACTCATCTAGCGTCGGCAACCGCCTAGCTATATCTTTGGTTACCTCTAGTGGTCAGGCATAGAACTACCACTCCATTTCGAAATTGCGCCTCTAATGGCCAGGCATAGAACTACCACTCAATTTCGATATTGCGCCTCTAGTGGCCAGGCATAGAACTACCACTCCATTTTGATATTGCGCCCCCGGTGGTCAGGCATAGAACTACCACTCCATTTCGATATTGCGCCCCCGGTGGTCAGGCATAGAACTACCACTCCAGTTCGAAATTGCGCCTCTAGTGGTCAGGCATAGAACTACCACTCCATTTCGAAATCGCGCTTCTAGTGGTCAGGCATAGAACTACCACTCCATTTCGATATTGCGCCCCCGGTGGTCAGGCATAGAACTACCACTCCATTTCGAAATTGGGCTTCTAGTGGTCAGGCATAGAACTACCACTCAATTTTGAAATTGCGCTTCTAGTGGCAAGCCATAGAAGTACTACTCCATTTCGAAATCGCGCCTCTAGTGGTCAGGCATAGAACTACCACTCCATTTCGATATTGCGCCCCCGGTGGTCAGGCATAGAACTACCACTTCATTTCGAAATTGCGCTTCTAGTGGTCAGGCATAGAACTACCACTCAATTTTGAAATTGCGCTTCTAGTGACAAGCCATAGAACTACTACTCCATTTCGAAATCGCGCCTCTAGTGGTCAGGCATAGAACTACTATTCCATTTCGAAATCGTGCCTCTAGTGGTCAGGCATAGAACTACCACTCCATTTCGAAATTGCGCCTCTAGTGGCCCGGCATAGAACTACCACTCAATTTCGATATTGCGCCTCTAGTGGCCAGGCATAGAACTACCACTCCATTTTGATATTGCGCCCCCGGTGGTCAGGCATAGAACTACCACTCCATTTCGATATTGCGCCCCCGGTGGTCAGGCATAGAACTACCACTCCAGTTCGAAATTGCGCCTCTAGTGGTCAGGCATAGAACTACCACTCCATTTCGAAATCGCGCCTCTAGTGGTCAGGCATAGAACTACCACTCCATTTCGATATTGCGCCCCCGGTGGTCAGGCATAGAACTACCACTCCATTTCGAAATTGGGCTTCTAGTGGTCAGGCATAGAACTACCACTCAATTTTGAAATTGCGCTTCTAGTGGCAAGCCATAGAAGTACTACTCCATTTCGAAATCGCGCCTCTAGTGGTCAGGCATAGAACTACCACTCCATTTCGATATTGCGCCCCCGGTGGTCAGGCATAGAACTACCACTCCATTTCGAAATTGCGCTTCTAGTGGTCAGGCATAGAACTACCACTCAATTTTGAAATTGCGCTTCTAGTGACAAGCCATAGAACTACTACTCCATTTCGAAATCGCGCCTCTAGTGGTCAGGCATAGAACTACTATTCCATTTCGAAATCGTGCCTCTAGTGGTCAGGCATAGAACTACCACTCCATTTCGAAATTGCACCCCCGGTGGTCAGGCATAGAACTACCACTCCATTTCGATATTGCGCCCCCGGTGGTCAGGCATAGAAGTACCACTCCATTTCGATATTGCGCCCCCGGTGGTCAGGCATAGAACTACCACTCCAGTTCGAAATTGCGCCTCCAGTGGTCAGGCATAGAACTACCACTCCATTTCAAAATCGCGCCTCCAGTGGTCAGGCATAGAACTACAACTCCATTTCGATATTGCGCCCCCGGTGGTCAGGCATAGAACTACCACTCCATTTCGAAATTGCGCTTCTAGTGGTCAGGCATAGAACTACCACTCAATTTTGAAATTGCGCTTCTAGTGGCAAGCCATAGCAGTGCCACTCCATTGAAATTGCACCTCTAGTGGTCCGCCATAGTAGGTTAACAACATCTGAGTTGGGTCTCTGGTGGTCAACTGCGGTGATACAACACGCATAATTGGACACACAGGTTCTTGCCTGAAAGCAGGAATCAACTTCACAGACTAAATCAGTTTGATCACAATACATTAACATCCAATTAGGTTATTGTTGCATAACTAATTGATGTTTACAATTGAATAAGAAACACAATTCATTTGGTTTGATTCCCGTTTAACCTTTTTGATTTATTTTAGGTTTTATTTCACCTTATGCTTTCATTCATTCCATCTCCCCCAACAAGGGGACTTGCATAGAAGTTCAACCACTATTAACAACAGTAAACCAGTTACGTACACAATCCCATCAGGAAGTCGTTTGGATGTGATCAGTTGAGCCCTTCGGGTGCTGGGTGCTTACCATTCGCTCTCTGTTGGTTGAGCTTGTCTGTGGCTCTGCTGTCACTGCTTGTGATCGTACAGTTTGTCAGAACCGAAGGGGAGTTCTCAGCAATTGGATGCCCAAAAGCGTGTCAGCCCGGCTACACCCACTGACTCATTACGGGCAAGGCTGACAGGTACCTCAGGCGGTCATTACAACTTTTGAGCAGGACTTCGTTTAGGGTGAGTTCTGAGAACGGCCCTAGCTTGGACTCTCACTAGGGTGGGTGATACCTGAAGGCAATTTTGCCAGCCGATAAGCTCCACCTGGGTTGTCTCAGTTGTGCATACAGAATACGCCCTTCCAAGTTAACATTGCTGGGGATCGGGGGAGTGGAAGCCGGACTCAGGCTTGCTTGGCTGGGAGAATGATTCCTGGTCTTAGAGGAATGTTTAATGAGGAGAGGTTAGCTGAGCTGAATCTGTTTAGCCTCGAGCAAAGGAGACTAAGGGGGGACATAATCCAGGTGTTAAATCTGGTCATTGCATTACATTTTTTTTGTATCCACTCCTTTATTTCGTGTTTATTGTTTGTTAGGTGTAATGTCTGTCTTATGTTAGTTATATCCATCCATCCATTTTCCAAACTGCTTATCCTACTGGGTCGCGGGTGGTCCGGAACCTATCCCGGAATGTGGAATGGGCACGAGGCAGGGAACAATCCAGGATGGGGGGCAGCCCATCACAGGGCACACTCACACACAAATCGTGATTATATTATTGCACTATACTGTATAAATAAAAAGTAAACTTAATACCAGTTGTGGTAATAAAGTGCACAGAGAGTAAGAGAGAGTAGGGTTTCACATAAACGTATGTTCATTAGCATTTAGTATTCTGATGGCTTTGGGGTTAGAAGCTCTTATTAAATCTGGTTGTTCTGCAATGCATACTGCGGTAACGTTTACCAGAGGGCAGAAGTTCAAACATCTCATGTGCTAGGTGCGTGGGATCTTTTTTAAATATAATTATGCATATGTAGAACTAGGGATATGATCCTGTTAAGTATGATAGTTCTGTCTCATTATTGCAGGATCGACATCCATAGTAACTGTGGTGATCTATCCATTTGTGTGCATGTCTGTGTGTGTGTGCGAGCGGGTATACCTATCCTACCCCATAGCGTGATAAATACCTGTTTTTTTTTTTCCCTTATGGGGACCACGAAACTGAAAACCAGGAAAACTCTATTTTATAAAAATCTGTGACTGCTGTGGAAAAACTAAAAATGCAAAACCTCTTTTATTTTGCTTGGTTACTTATGGTTATGGTTAGGGCAGGGTGGGGGTTAAGATTGTCATAGTTAGCGTTAGCATTTATCCAATAGAAGTCAATGAGCGGGCCCCATAAGGATAGGTATACCCTATGTGTGTGCATGTGTGTGTTTGTCCCATATTGCCTGGGCTTCAGGATACCTCATAACCCGGAACTTCATCAGAAGTAGTTAGAAAATGGATGAATGGATGGATGGATGGATGGATGGATGGATGGATGGACAGATCAATAAAAGTACAGAACATCCATTTTACAAAGAACCATCAACACTAAATGTATGCACTGGTCATGCTCCTGGAAATTAAACTTCTTTTCTGAAAAGCAGCATGTTCATAAATTAGCTGCTGTTATACCTTGGGGGAACAAATGCAGATGAAATTGTAAAACAAACTGCAGTGGCAAAACAGTTCTGGCTGCCTGTGCTGCCCTGCCTGCCCGCCCTCCTGCCCATTACGTCCTGCCTGTGCCACCCTCCTGCCTGCCCTCCTGCCTGTTTACGTCTTTCCTGTGTGCCCTGCTGCCAGTTATTCTGTATTTACATCCGGACTTAACTAATTGAACCATATAAACCATATAAATCAGGACTTTGTTAACGTGACTTCTGACCTGTGGAGGATGGGCTCCCCCTTTCACTCTGGTTCCTCCAAAGGTTTCTTACTATGACTGAGTTTATCCTTGCCAATGTCGCTTTCTAATTTTTCAGGCTAGATCTTGCTCACTGGGACAATTGGGCAGGGACAAAGTAAAGTGCTTTGAGACAATGTAAGGCTATGAAAATGTACTATACAAAATAAAGTGAATTGACTTGAGTAATGTGGCACAAAGCAACCCTTCTTTGCCACAGGAAATGTCTGGTGCAATTTCTTTTTTAATTGTACATGTCAATTGCATAATACCCTAAACTAATTCATTATTATTTCTATTATTATCATCATCATCAGTATTTCATTAGTATTCCATGGTATTTAGATTTTTCAGGAATCAGTGTGTGTACTGTATACTTTTTAATTTATTTGCACTATGTGTAGTGTCTCTGCAGCTGTATATACTTGCTGCATTATGCACAAGAACTTCCCTCAGGCATCAGTATAGTTAATCAAATGTAATATTTCTTGCTTGTTTATTAAGTTGTTTTAGGTATTTTGTGTGTTCCACTTAATTTAGTGTAATTAGTCCTAGTTGACTCAGGTTTAGTTAGATTTTTCCTTCTGTTGTTCCTCTGCATCATGCTACTGTCATAAAATTTCAATGTCTTACCTAACTTAAGAGTTTTGTGCATTGTGTTTTGGAGAGAAAGAAATCATTACTTTTTTTCTTTAGATTCATCCACTGATTCTATCACCTATGACACATTCCCCCTGAATATTTGTTTGTTTATTTATGTATTTGCTTGGGGGATGGAATTAACAAACAGAAATAACTGAATGAATCAGGGTAGTGAAAAACATTTATAAACTTATCATTTTGGTATTGGTACGATCCTGTTCTGGTTAGTTAGCCGAGGGAGTAAATCATCCGGAGTTTCATCTCTCAATCTCCTCCTACACCCACTCAGCATCACAGTATGGACTCCCCAATGCAACTGATCTGCACGTATTTGTACTCTGGGAGGAAATTGAAGCCCCCATAGGAAAAACTCAAAGCCTACAGACATATGCACAAAACCAGGGGACATGCTCAGTTCTGCAGGCCTGGAAGTGTGAGAGAAGGCTATTTATTGAGTTTCCCCTCTGCCCCTGGTAAAGATGAAACATGCACAAGTCATTAAACACACATATACTTACATGAAAGTCTGACTGATACTGGAGCTTCCAGTGCCCGTAAACCAGGTACTGGGGTACTCCATTTCCTTCTTGATAATTAGCGCCATTGAAAAAAAAACGGTGCCTTTCCTAATATTAACTGACTCTCAGACAAATGTACTGCTTGAAGACCCTGCCACTATTCGCATTTTCCAGCAGGAGTCACAAATCTTCATTGCATTCAGTTTATTCTCAGATGAGCTCATGCATGTTTCTATGTGCATCTTTACACTTAAACAAATACAGCTAACCTCTGTTGTTATATTCCATATATATTTGTCGTGACTGGCCTTTTTTCTCAAATGATGGATTTCTGAAACTAAAACTGACAGTATTCTAAAATATTTATATTGCCACATCATCGACACATGTTCTAATATGACATAGCATTCCCCTGGACCATAGTGCGACTTAGAGACAAGATATAACATGCCCTTCACGGTAAAACACTAGATAGGTGCAACACTTAATGTCAACGTTGTCAATGTCAATGTTGACTTAATGTCAACGTTAAATTCATGGATTCGCAAATTAAGTAACACGGTTACAGTACAAAAACGAGCAGAGCTGTGTATGGCATGACTATCTCGCGGCGGCGACAAAATATGCTTATCCTTCTAATTATTCAGAAGAAAATATATTTGCAAGCACAGCCGTTCACGGCTTCCGTACAAAAAGCTGTCACTACGCTACAGGAAGAATACACGACCAATATAGGATTTACACAAGTCTGCTTCTTTTGTTTTATTTAGTAACAACTTTCACAAAAATTGACAGCAATACTGCTAAAAGTGCAGATCTGTTGCCAAATTAAATAAACAAAGAAATTAATCATAAAAATATTCAAAGTATATACAGCCAGGGGCGCCGCTAGCAATTTTGGGCCCTATGACAAAATATGAGGTTGGGCCCCCCTATCACACCCATTCAGATCTCTGGGGGCCCCTAAAGGGCGTGGGCCCTTAGAATTGTCCCAACTTTCCCCCCCTTAGCGGCGCCCCTGTATACAGCTAACCATTTCCAATCGAAAAGTACATACAAGTCTCCAATATAAGTTATACAATGGAGCGCAGATAAAACTTTTAAATAGTAATTAACCAAACTATATAAAGAATACAAGTTTGAATACAGGTAATTTGTATAAATTTTACTGTGTTCAGACTGAAAAATCAGCACCAGCCTTACACACATTGCAGTTCTGCTTTTTTCTTCTTTTAGCATAATTACCCGTTTCACGTTCACGAGGCAGAAGATCCCTGCAAATGTGAAAATTCACAAGTAACAGGCACCATTAACCTCAAGCCATAACAGTCTGCTAGCCTGAACAATAGCAAACTCTATGTATTACCAATTATTACGCAGGTTGTCACTTTATCAAATCATGACTGTTACTAAGAAGTGGGAGTGAAACGCGTGTCACGAGATCTCGCGATATTACAACATGACGAGATTTCTCGTTGGAGCGAAAAGCCGTTTCACGAATGCGCTGCAAATGAGCTGCTGTAAATATGTCGGCATCTGACTAAATTACTATAGTAGATACCCCAGACACTTTTGAATCTTTTGTGTGTCAGCATTTCGGGTGCCCGGCGGAAAATATAAATGGCGAAAGGGAGACAGACAAAACACGAACCATCTGTAAGGACTGTAGAAAGCTAATGCCGCACACAGCGGCTAATGCTACTACTAACTACTATGCAAAGCCATTTGCAGCACCATCATAGCTCTTTATTTAAATTCACTGCACCGGTGAAGAAAACATTTTTAAAAAAATGTTATGTTTATTATTGGGTGCTTTCCACTTCATGCACCCACATACAGCGCTAGCTTAAAGCAATGCATTCTGGTCCTGACGCAATGCATCATGGTTATATTTTTTATCGCCCGTTGCATTACGTCACCATGTCACATGGTACCAAAACTCCGCGAGAGCAAGACACATCAGGCAGCACCTCTTAGCAGGCTGCACAGGCTGGATCCGCCTCCATTACGACACAACTTTGCCCTTATTGGCTTAAGATTTTAGTTACATACATGACGTTTGTATATCTGCTATTTCTCCCGAGAAGCAGGTAAAGCGGTAACTGCTTTTCAATTAATTTACTTGGTAAAATTAAATTTAAATAAATGATATGAATATTGTAATAGTACTCGTGAGCTTTGTTTGTTGTTAGTTACTGTAATGTTGCGCTGCTTTATTTGTTTAATCGTCTTGTCTGTGAAGACATTCAAGTTAATCAAATAAGAACTGCACTGTACACTGTACATGACCATAAAAACTTTGAATCCTTGAAATAAATGTTTTTGATCTTTTCCTTGGCAGTTATCTTTTTACACAGGGCCTCTATGTACACAATAGTTATTTTTTTCACGACTAACAGTATGGATCAGGAGTTGGTTATTGTAAAAGAAGTAATGTGCATGCAGGTGATATTTGTATAGATTTATATTTACCCCTAGGTGATAAGTTTGACAGTCATTTCTTTTACCGTTTGGCCTCTCGGTTGAACATAATAGTGGCGCGAGCAGCTCCACTTGGTTTTTTAAAAATACTCAGCCATGAACTTTTGGTGAACTCAGGTGAATCCCTTCCTTCAGTAGTAAACCTTGGTAGTTTCAGCCGTTTACACATTGTCTCACTAAAAGGTTGATAATATATTTGTCCTTTTACATAGTGATAAAATATACGCGATAAAAATGTGAATATTCATAGATTCAGGACTAACAAAGTAGCTAACAGAAACTCAGACTAACAAAAGGTGCAAATACATACTCAGTTGGTTCCATTGTGTTGATTACATTATAATGTTTACATTGTAATGATTATATCATGGATATTTGGCATACTTTTTATAAAATCGTAATTCTTATATTCTGCGTTATATAGTGCTAAATAATATTCCATAGATGGATGGACTTTATTAATCCCCGTGGGGAAATTGTGTTTTTTATGTCTCCCTCAACTTACTCTTTGTGGAGTAAGTTGTCCGCGAAGTGCAGCTACCTGTTGGGGCGCCCAGGGAGCTGGGGGTTAAGGGCCTTGCTCAAGGACCCACAGACGTGCTGAGGCTGGGTTAGTTTCAACTGGTGACCTCATTACAGGCACAAGGACTGACCCCTGCCCCCCAACTGTGTATGAGTAGCATTTATGCTGTTTCTTGAGTGTGAGCTAGTACATAAACCAGCTAGTGCTCACCATTGCAAAAATACTCTAGCTTTCTGTCATACACATTTTTTTATTTTCTTACATTGTCCGTTTTTGTTCATAGTCTGTAATATTCTGAATAACGACAATGTAGAGGAAAAACAGATTAAATTCTCCTTGTTTGTAATTTCCCCATGTAATCCACTGCCTTGTGGTAAGAGGTGCAAAAGTCAGACGCGTTGAATGATGAGGATACGATATTGAGTTTAGTTCTTGAGAGGATTTATTCATATGATATTTTAACACACAGTACTTTGAACTGGTTTGTTTGGCGCAAAAGGGCCGATATGCAGACACCATCACACATGGCAAATACGGTCAATGACTGTTTCACTTTGCACCTTCAGCCCTGAGCCGCGTAATCTCAGCACCTTTAATAACAACCATTGCTGCCTCCTACAGGTGGGAATACACTTAGACAATAGTAAATATCACTAAGGCAGGCAAGTACCTCTCGTTTCAAGTGTTGCAATACTATATAACATTATATTATAAACAATAAATACGAATAAATAAAAACATTAAACAAATAAACATAATCAATAATATTCATGAATAATTATGCTTAATATACAAATAAAAGAATAGCTCCTGCAGATGATTTCAGATAACTACTGGAACAATGAGTTCTGGAGGGGAGCAAGCTCTGTTACATGCTATAGAAATGTTGATCTGATTCCTTTCATTATCAGATTGTTACCACTGTTAAAAACCACAGATATTGTATTCTGATTGTATGCATTTCCTTATTAGGGCATGTCAGTTACTTCTGTTAAAAAATCCGTTTATTCTGACGTCGTAAATTTCCTGATCAGAGTTTACCCTCTTTAAAGTGATGGAGGTCCACTTGTGCGAAAGATACATCGATATGCATATGAGATTTCGTTTGTGCCAAAAATATGTAAATAGCACACAGTCCATGTCGACTGAGCATGTGACAAAGAATTTTTCTGTGACAATTCTATTTTGTCAATGAGTTTGTCTGTGGAGCCCCTGAAGGGACCTAATGGTGTCCGCTAATTAGATACCCAGAAATAAACTGTGTGGCTCCTGCCCAAGCATTGCTGCCCAAACAGCAGCTTCCTCCTTATGCCACCGAGGGAGGAGTAGCCAGTGGTTCCCCTGCCCCTTCCCCTCTCCCCCCTGCAGACGAGGATCATAACCATTCAGCACCCGACTCTACCTCCTTCTCGGTGAAGAAGTGCCGTGGCGAAACACTCAGGCAGCAGGACGAGGTAGCAGAAATTCTTGCCCCTATGTTGGTATGTCCAAATCCTCAAGGGGGAGATAAGGTTTGCTCATCTGACACTGTAGATGAAGGAGTTGAACATAAGAACATAAGAACTATACAAACGAGACGAGGCCATTCGGCCCATCAAGCTCGCTTGGGGAGAACTAAACTAATAGCTCAGAGTCGTTAAAATCTTATCTAGCTCTGATTTAAAGGAACCCAAGGATTCAGCTTGCACTACATTATCAGGAAGACTATTCCATACTCTACACGCTGCGTATGCGTAAAGAAGTGCTTCCTTAAATCCAGCTTGAAATGTTCTCCCGCTAATTTCCACCTATGGCCACGAGTTCGTGTATTTAAACTAATGCTGAAGTAACTATTTGGTTGAACAGCATCCAAACCTGTTAGAATCTTATATACCTGGATCATGTCCCCCCTCAATCTCCTTTGCTTGAGACTGAACAGATTTAGCTCAAGTAACCGTTCCTCGTATGACATTCCTCTAAGACCAGGAATCATTTTTGTGGCCCTACGCTGCACCTTTTCTAAGGCCACAATGTCCTTTTTAAGATATGGTGACCAAACCTGCACACAATATTCTAGGTGAGGTCTCACCAAGGAATTGTATAATCTTAGCATTACCTCCCTTGACTTAAACTCCACACACCTGGAGATATACCCCAACATCCTATTGGCCTTTTTTATTGCTTCCCCACACTGGCGAGAATGGGACATGGAAGCATCAACATACACACCAAGGTCTTTCTCATGATCAGCTACCTTTATTTCAGTGACACCCATGAAATACCTGTACTTTATATTTCTGCTCCCTAGATGGAGTACCTTATATTTATCGACGTTAAATTCATCTGCCAGGTATCGGCCCAGTCACTAATTAAATCAAGATCCCGCTGTAGCTGCTGAGCCACTAATTCAGTATCTGCTACACCACCCACCTTGGTGTCATCTGCAAATTTCACCAGTTTACTGTATATATTGGTATCCATATCATTTATGTAAATTAGGAACAATAGTGGTCCTAAAATCGAACCCTGCGGTACCCCACTATGAACGCAAGCCCACTGTGAGTTGAAGGACATTGCCAGTGACCTGCTGGACCCCAGGCAGAACAGGCCTCACCATGCGACAGCCCTTCAGAGACTGGTCCTCCTGCGCATGGACTGGGGCATGATGCATCAGTTTAAACAGGAGCCTGGTAAATCCTGCGAGTGCTACACCAAGCGACTGATGGCAGCATTCTCCAACTACAGTGGGATGGACTCCACAACGGACCGAGAGTGTATGTGATGTAAAATACACTAAGATAGGTAAAAACTCTTTTGTGGACTAAGTAAAACAAACATTTTATGTTCTAGTTTTCTTAAAACTACTGAAACAAATAATTGGCTACACTGCAGTTCCGCTGTTTTGTTTGGCACCCCTGCATGTCGTGCATTGTGTGGAAAAAACCTGAAGGCTGAGGAATGTTACGTAACACAGCTAGAATGTAAAAACTCTCTCTGGTGTAATTCACTGCATAAAACCAATGGTGTTAAGTGTGATGTCTTCTTCATAACACTCCCTGATGTTTGTGTCCGTGACCATGAGATAGGGTGGGCTGCTTTTCTTCCTTCCTTTGACTAGTATTCCTCCTAAATTGTTCATCTGTATTTGCTGCATTGGTACTTGATGTGCGTGTGCCTTGTGTCACGATCGCCATTTAACGGGAGCGGCGGACGGGCAGGAAACAGGCAAGGCAGGCAGGATACGGGGATTTATTAGGAACACGGGGTGCAGGAAACATCTCACGCAGACGGACTTCAATGACGGACACTGAACTCTAGTAAGACATGAACTCAAATAGACAGGACTGATTGAAAATAATCGGACACAGCTGGGTACGATCAGGGAAGCACACGTGGATAATCAGGGGGCGTGGCACACACGGTGGTCAGACTGTCCGGGACCTCCTCGGGGACTAGGGCAGGAAAGTCTGGAGCTGGGTCAGGGACAGGAGTGGGGCCAGGAACAAGAGCCCCAGGGGGCCCAGTCATTTGAGGCGGAGGGAGCGCCTCGGGCGTGGGCTCTGGGGCCGCAGGGGGCAGCGGAGGCGGCTGCTCAGGAGCTACGGGCAAAGCAGGCGGCGGCTGCTCGGGCTCTGGGGCCGCAGGGGGCAGCGGAGGCGGCTGCTCGGGCTGCGCAGGAGCTATGGGCGACGAAGGCAACTGCTCAGACGCTGTAGCAGGAACCCAGGACTTTATGCTCAGCCCACTGCTGTTAACTCCGATGACTCACAACTGAGCAGCAATGCACATTTCGAATTCCATCATCAACATCAGGCAGATGACAAGACTGTTGTGGGTCTCATCAATAAAAACGGTGACTCAGCATACAAAGAGGAAGTGTGATGACTATCGGACTGCTGCAGAGCCAACAACCTGTCTCTGAATGTTGACCAAAGAGATGGTTGTTGACGTTAGAAGAACACAAAACACAGAGTGACCACTCTCTGCTGCACATCGATGGCTCATCTGTGGAGATCGTAGAGAGTACCAGATTCCTTGTTGTCCATCTGGCGGAGAATCTCACCAGGTCCTTCAACATCAGCTCCATAGTAAGGAAAGCACAGCAGCACCTCTACTCTCCACGGAAGCTCAGAAAAGCCCATCTCCCATTCTCACACTCTATTGGGGAACTGTTGAAAGCACCCTGAGCAGCTGCATCACGGTCTGCTTTGAGAACTGTGTCGCCTCAGATCACAAGTCCCTACAACAGATAGTGATGACAGGTGAGAAAATCATTGGGAGTATCGTGTTAGAGAAATATGTACTTTTTTTATCATCATTTTGCTAGACGCTTAGAAACAACACCCTGCCGCAGCTTGATCTTAATTGAGCAATAACACGTCTCAAGAACTGTCGCTTGAATATTTCCACCCCATATATGGTGACAAACAATGTTCAATGTCAGTTGCATATCCTGTTTGTGTACCTCAATAAAAGACACTGCGAGGGGAGTTACTCTTTCGAAGTTGGCTGAGTTCGAGGCTGACACCTCGAGGTCAGGACCGGGCTTCCCTTTGTAAGGAAAAGTGGTAAAAATGTCCCAAGGTTCTTGGTTGATCATTTGAATGCAGACAATGTTAGGAATTTATGATCATGGGGGAAGCCAGGGAGAGAATGGGGGTTCCAGTTGGCACCACTATGGTGATAAGGATAAGATAAGGTGATAAGAATTGAATTACAATGATCATAAAAGTCTCCACCCTGTCCTGTCCCGTCCCTGTCTCAGGATCCTCACACTCCAGGGGGTCACTCTTTATATGTAAATTCACTCACAACACCTACACACAACACCTTGGTGGGGAGGGCCTTTTTGGGTATAAAGGGGGGTGAAGAACTGTCTTCAATTTGTATCTGAGCTGCCTTTCAGTACCCGGTGTGTCTCTACACTGTATTACATTGTATTATTTTTGCTGTTCAATAAACCATCATTTTGCTGAAACTGCGGAGACTCTGCAAGTGGATTCCCTACACCTTGCAGCAAGTAAAACGTCATCACAGCTGTCTGCGTTGTTCTGTGTTCAGAGACTGGTTTGTTTCCAGCGCATCTTCAGAAGAAGATAACCCTAACATATCTCTCCCCTCCATCACAGATATTCACACCACACACTGCATCCGCAAAGCCACCACCATTGTGGATGACCCCACCCACCCCTCACATTATCGTTTCACCCTCCTGCCTTCTGGAAATAGGTCCCGGAGCATTCGGGCCTTTACAGCCAGACTCAAACAGCTTTATCCCCCATGCCGTCAGACTACTGAACTCTCAGGGACTAATCTGATACCACACACACATACACTCATTAACACACTTTATTATTTAACTACTATTTTTTATCTTATTGTCGCCATGTTTACAGTTACTTTTATTTATTTTTATTGCTACCTCATTGGACAACCAAACTGCGCCTTCTCAGTACTGGGTTTACTGTGCTGTTTGTGCTCGTTGGTGTCAGTTGTCCTCTCTTTTTGCACTGTCCTGCAATGTTTGCACAGTTTTTGCTCATTATGCACCATACAGTATGTTGCTAGGTTGGTATGTGTTAGTCTTCTGTTAATTTAAGTAGCACCTTGGTCCGAGGGAAACAGTTTCTTTTGTAACTGTACTATACTCAACTGTGTAAAGTTAAAAATAACATTAAAGACCTACTTGACTTTTACTGAACAGGTGCTAAAGTGAAATTACTTGCTTCTGGGAAAGAACTCCAGCTGAAATTCTGTACAACAATTATGGGAGACATATGGGAAGGACGCGGTGTCAGACCTGCCCCAGTGGGACGAATGTGGTTTTCCTAGTAACAGCAGCTTCAGTCCCAATCAGATAAGCCAGATGCGTCTGAAATTAGAGGAACGGGATCAGACTGGTTGCTCAGGGACTAATGTGGTAGAACTAAAACAGAGACAAATTGGACGGTGTTTCAATTGTGGGAAAATGAGACAAAGCAGGCAGAGGAGATGCGGGTGGCAAAGAAGCATGAGATAAGGAATGCAGAGAATGTGGATGAGGGTGAGACTCCTGTGAAAACTGTGTATTGAAAATTAGGGCCATAGTATTGTCATCCATCCTGTCAGGGTATGGAAATACACTGAGGGTAAATGGCCTAATGCAGGAAGTGTCTTAATCCTATAACATCCAGCTGATTCAGGCTGTGGGGGACAGTGTAGTACTGCACTCTTCTGGCTGGGACCTTGAATAAATGAATGAATGTTACATTTATACAGCCCTTTTCTAAGATACACAAAGAGCTTTACAGAAGCACTGGGGAGCCACTTCAACCCAAACGTGAGGCAGCAGGAGAGGGGGCCCAGGCAGAGAGAACAGCCAACAAGACGGGTGCTTCCACAGACAGGACGGGGGCCCCGGCAGACCAACGCTGACGACTCCTGGGACCAAGTCAACAGAGCAGCTGTCGTCATTGTGACTCACCCTCATACATCCATCCATTGTCTAAACCGCTTATGCTACTGGGTCGCGGGGGGTCCAGAGCCTATCCTGGCAGGATCTGTGCACGAGGCAGGGAACAACCCAGGACGGGGGGGCAGCTCATTGCAAGGCACATTCACACACCATTCACACACACATGCACTCCTACGGCCAATTTAGCAAGAGAGAACATGCAAACTCCCCACACATGTGACCCAGGCGGAGACTCGAACCTGAGTCCCAGTGGTGGGAGGTAACAGTGCTAATCACTGCACCACCAAGCAGCCCCACCCTCATACATGATTTCTGATTCTTGATTTTAATCCCCTTTTCTGTTTTTGGCAACATATAAAGTGCTGTGAATGTCACTGTCAGATTGTCATATCATCCTCCAGTTGTCCCTTGTCACCCTGGATGCACATTGAGTGTTTGCTAAATATTTTATCTTGTAGTGTTCCTGATTTTTTCCTGTGTTTTAATTTGCAATTCTCAAATTTCATGACTGGCATCCGTGGGGACGATTAATTAAACCTGTTAACTCTGCACTTCAATTTCAAACTGTTGGTAACATGTGTACATATTTTTGTCTGATCTTTTCACCACCAGGTGGCGATATAGCAACTCCAGAGTTATTGATGGCTAGAACAAAAAAAACACAGTAACACAGAGGTGTAGCTAAAAATTCTGGGCCCCTGACAGAATGTCACCTTGCGCCCTCTGTCGAATTTTACATTCTGTGAAAGAGATTTGTTGAGCCATCTTCCAATGTAATCCAATCCAGCTCTTTATTTGAAAAGCACTTTAAACAACCTTATGGACCAAAGTGCTGCACAAAGGAATAAATAAAAACATTCACACACTTAAAAACGAAGTAAAAGAAATTTAATAAAAACCAAAACATTCAATGTGAGTAAAAGGCCATTAATAAAAATTTAAAAAAATCAATTAATTAATAAAGAAAAGGCTAAGATTAAAATAAGATTTACTATTAAAATTAACATCTCACAATGTGTCAAAGGTGAAGGAGAAGAGATTAGAAGAGATTTAAAAACGGACAGAGGGGATTCCTCTCTAATGTGAAAAGGCAAGTCATTCCACATTTTAGGAGCTGCGACTGCAAAGGCTCGATCCCCTCTAAGCTCACGCTGAGTCTTAGGAACCGTCAGGAACAGCTGATCAGCTGACCTGAGAGAGCGGGTGGGGGTGTAAGGGTGAAGCAGCTCACAGAGGTCAGATGGAGCAAGACCACTGAGGGCTTTAAAAGCAAATAACAGAATTTTAAAATGAATCCTAAAATGTACGGGCAGCCAGTGGAGTGAGGCTAAAATGGGGGAGACATGCTCATATTTCCATGTGCGGCAGCATTTTGAACCTTCTGGAGGTGAACAATAGTGGAGCCTCTAACCCCAACATAGAGGGCGTTACAGTGGTCCAAACTAGTAGTGACAAAAGAGTGGATTACTGTCTCAAAGTGCTGCCTAGAAAGAATTGGCTTTATTTTGGCCAACTGCCTCAATTGTAAAAAGCTTGACTTGACAACTAACCTTATCTGAGTGTCAAACTTAAGGTTGGTGTCGACTTTATGTGTGTGATGTGTGATGACTGGTTTACAATATTGTTCCAAGGAACCTAAAATTACAGTGGAGGTCAGAGGAGTGGAGTTACCAAAAACCAACACTTCTGTCCATTACCTCCCCACTTCCTTGTTAGTTACAATATTTGTTCTGCATTACTGTACTGCTTTGGAGCCTTTTGATATTAAGGTGAATAACACAGGTGAAAAATTAAGGTGAAAAAAGAGACAGATGCATTGACAGCAGTCGTGGCCACACTTTGGACTGGGAGTGTAAGAGCAAAGGAAACTGAATCCACTATGTTCTGTCCTGTAAATTTTTATTAAACACCACATGACACACATACGAGTCCTGTTTTAACTTTCAGGGCTGATGGTCTGCAGCCTGGCTTGTGTTCTACAGTGCAGCGCAGGTGCAGTCACTGTGCTGAGCCCGGCGTTATATTAATGACGCAGCCTTTCACACTGACCAGTGAGAAATAACCTTGAAAATGACTGTGCTCTTTGTGGTTCTCCTTTTTTCTTACCACCAAGCAAGAGACTAAACATATTTTCTACTTATCAGTTATCAGAAATCAGAAATGTCATGCAGTAATCAGAGGTTAGACAGCAAGAATGACTTTTGTATTTTTATCTTTTGTCAATCTTTTATCCAGCGACTACTAATTCTCATCGGGGTCTGGAGAGGGTGGGACCTGTCCCAGGAAGCACAGAGCACAGGCCTGCATGGGATGCCATTCCACACAAGCAAAAACAATTAAGATGGTCAGATTTGCCTCACTGTGTGATTTTGACTGAAAGATGAACTAAGCACAGTCTTGTGTGTATAAAAATGCGTAGATTCATTTAACTTTAACAATGAGATTCAGCAACATGACCTTATAGTGTTAATGATCGGTATCTTACTGGTATTAACTGAATTATGCAAAATTCTACATTATTCTATATTATTGCACCCAAATTGTTCATACTGACTAAATGTAATTACTGACATCCTGGACATACTGCTTTTTAGGTTTGAATTTAAAATGTTAGTAGACAAATTCATGCTGTCAATAACATCTCACTTGCTCACCCACTTTTAGATAAAAATACCCTTTGTGGTTTTTCTAGTGAAGCAGTGGGCCTGAGCTGAGGACCTGATGGTTGTGTGGTTTTCGCTCACTGAGAAGAGAGACACAAACACCCTGCTCTCAGTCGGTCAGTCTTCCTGTAAAATGCAGAGGTGAGACTGCTAGTGGAAAATTACTGACTGCAGCGTCAACAACACATATAAACAGCAGCACAAACAAAATGTTCCACAAATGCAGGACATCTGTATGCTTACAGCACACATCAGACACGCTGACCCTCAGCACTGAGCTCCTCCAGGCTCTGTGCTCTCCCTCTTCTCTTCAATTTCTACACAAATCACTGCTGCTCCAGTGAAGATCCTGAATTTTGCAGGTGATACTACTGTGTTTGCCATCATAACTGAAGGTGATGAGTCTGCCTACAGACTGGAAGTCGTACAGCTGACCATCCAGTTCTGAACTCACATTATCCCAAATGTCCACATGCTTAGACTCCTCTCATCATCAGGGAGGAGCGTCCCTTGGCACTGTAGAGTAGATGGATGAGAGCAGGCTGATAACAAGGCTGTCATCAATTTTATGTGACACCTCTCACCCCCCCAGCAGACTATGGAGGCCCGTAAGGGCAGCTCCTTCAGTAAGAGACTCAGACACCCGGCGTGTGACAGAACGGTACCGCAGGTCATTGGGCCCCACAGCAGTCAGGCTTTATAATCTGCACTCTGCTCATTGAACTTTTCCCCTGTTCACTGTCTTCTGATACAGTTTCTATCTGCTGCTGATCTGCAATATTGTTCCTCCTTATTCACTGATGTGCAGTGTTGCATTGAGCCAGTGCATTATGCCCTGTGTGGCAGCTTCCTTTGGGAGGCTAATATCTGGCACATGAGCAATAATGTTACATGCAATAGGATTGTGTATAAGTTAAGGATTGTGTATAAGTTAATTTTAATATTCCTATAATATTCCTCTGTATGTAATATATTCTTATTTTTTGTTTCTATTATTACCCTATATTTATATATACATCCATTTCTTTTACATTCATAATGATGTTGTTTGTTGTTTTGTGCCCCACTGCTCTTGTAACAAGCCTCAGTCTTGACTCTCCCTTTTAAGGTCTTGGCCTTAAATCACACTCGATATAGGTGGTGTCGTCCCCATCACCCTGACCAGGATACATGCTGTAAGATTAATGGATGGTGTTTATCTGTGTGATGAAAAAGAATGTGAATAAAACAAAAATGTACCATTATAAATGGGAGCCCTAGGATGTGTGGTGGTTAGAGATGTGGACTGATGAGAATTTTGCTTTTCTAAAGTTCTGTTGTGAAAACTGTACATTCCGTTCCATGTACAGTAGTGATATGTAGCAATCATGTGCTCCAGTCAAATGTCCAGCTGCATGAATAATAATGGTGGCTTGTTTGGATAAAATAACTTAGGCTGAATACTTGAAAGCGTGACCTGGGTGAGGTAGAGAGGAAACAGGGTCTTACAAGAAGCAGATATTGTTCTGTCTGTGTGGTTTTTACTCTTTGCAAAGTGAGTCCAGCACAGTGCAGTCAGTGGGTCAGTCTTCCTGAGCTGCATCTAACCAGTGGAAACATCTGCAGCACTGCAGAGAAGCACTCAGCAGACAAACAAACCCAAACAGCTTACAGCTGTATGTCACTTTTGGACAGAGGTGGACAAAGTACACAACTTCACTACTTGAGTTAAGTATAGATACTCCTCGTCAAATAATACTCAAAGTTTTTCAGTTAATTTTTTACTTCAGTTAAAGTACTGGAGTATTTGCATCTAAAAATACTTAAGTATTCAAAAGTACATTATGTTTTAAATGCAAGACATTTTTCAGAACCTAATGACTCCTGAACACCCCACTGAATACACTGACTGGCTTGTACATCTTGTAGAATAAAAAGCTTGTGGAATATGATACAATGACTATAGAAACACAACTGACATAACAAAAGTACAGCCATTGTCATTTTCATCTTATTTAACACCCCCCACCCCACTCACACAAAAGAGCATGGTAGTGTTCTTACAGAGCCGTAGCAGTGTGTGTGTGTGCATGTGTGCATGTGTGTTTGTGTGTGTGTGTGTCTATGTGTGTGTGTGTTTGTGTGTCTGTGTATGTTTGTGTGTGTGTCTATGTGTGTGTATGTTTGTGAGCCAAGTAACAAGACAGGGAGCAAGAAACAAAACTCCTCTTTCTTAATTATCCACATCGTTATTAACGACACAGGTATATATACAGGTACATATACAGGTACATGTATATACTCAAAAATACATCCAGAACACACAATTAAATGAAAAACGTAATTTAAGAACACTTGAAATTTTCATTCAGTTTCTTTCATCTGTTTAATATAATCGATCAGTCCCTGTGCGTTTGCCCCAAACCATTCAGCATGGTACACAAGGGAGACAAGTAAGCATGTGTGACATCAAAGAACTGATTGCAGCAACTCAGCCTTTCCACAACATTAAAGCCGCTTATTCCCCCCCATGCCATGAAGAAATAATCTCTGTGGCTCCCCTCTCCCCCTCCCTCAGCCCCCAGTCTGGCTTGAACATTTGCACTTCCAGTAAAAATGCGCCCCAAACACACTGACACCAAACTCAGCACCGGTGCTCCGTAAAATCCCGTGATTCAGTCTCAGAAGCACTGGCTCCCCTGCCCTCCTCTGAACATTATTAAAGCTACACCCTGAACACTCTGTGTGACTGACATGAATGAGAAGCATCTTTATTCATAATCTCTGTAGCGGAGGTCAGAATACAGAGTGTCATTATTCCCGTCTTTCTTCTGTCTCCTGGGTTTTGGCTTCTTAAGGTTCAGGGCAGCGTAATTCAGTGTGTCCTCGTCATGGCACTGTGGAGACAAAGATGGCAGAATTGGATGGATCAAATCGGTTTGCTATTACCTATTTTCACAAATAGCACTTAAAATGCTGATCCCAGGATGGAAATCAGTCTGAGGTTCATTTGTTTTACTGACGATTTGTAATTTGAAATATTTATTACATACTTGCTTGCGTGACCATTCCACTTTTGATATATCACTGTTCTTTTCATCTGTTTAAAATATATAACACATCAATATATTATTTAATTTCGCACGGTATCATACCGTGGTCAGATAACATTCCGAATTTTCAAGCAATCAACATCCTTTTTGTCTCAAAAATGAAAGTAAAAATGACTTCTGTCAATTTAAGTGTGCATGTTTGGATACGTGTCATTTGTTCTCATATATCATATATAATAAAATTGCTATAAAGGAGATCTTGGTAATAAAAGTTATTGATATGCAACTTATTGCAACATGTATATTTCAATAGATTTTGCAAAATATGAAAGATATAATACAAAAATGTAAATCTTACAGTACAAAAAGGTTTATATAAATAAGGTGAGATTTAATAATGGATTTTAAAACTGTATTACCTGCAAGAGTGGTTTTAATATGAAAATGTTATCTATCATAAAACAATTTTATATTTCTATAATTTGTTAAAATCTACATTTTGTCCTTCTGAGTGCATAAAGCCGGGCAGCGTACCTGCACAGTGTGTACAGGTCAGTTTACATCTTATACAAATGAGAGCAACGTTCAGAATAATGCTGCAAGATAAAACTATCAGCAAGCCAGAGTGAAGAGGATCCAGCAGCTTCTGAAAGCCTGTAACAAAGAGATAGATTTCAGCATAATGATATAGAGACACATTTCCCATTTGCTTACATTACATTAGTTAAAGATCAAATCGATAACACATTACAGCAGTTGTTTTGTAAATAGTCCATTTTTAACATGAACTTCTAGTATTTTGCATTTTAACAATTTATATTAATATTTGAAATAATTATTAAATTAGGCTCCGGACCCCCCGCGACCCAATAGGATAAGCGGTTTGGAAAATGGATGGATGGATGGATATTAATATTTGAAATAATTATTAAATTAGGCTCCGGACCCCCCGCGACCCAATAGGATAAGCGGTTTGGAAAATGGATGGATGGATGGATAATTATTAAATTAACATCTGTGTAATTTAATTTAAGCACTTAAATTAGAAAATTCATTACATTAAAAAAAGAAATAAATGTCTTAATAGCAGAATAAGCTAAATAAAACTTTGAAGCAGATATACTCTCCACACTGGGTGCTACCATCTATATCCAGCTGTGTGCCGTTCCCAAACAGCATCTCCCCACACTGGGTGTTACCATCTATATCCAGCTATGTGCCGTTCCCAAACAGCATCTCCCCACACATGGCCACAGCGCAGTAGTAAGTCCCAGCATCGGAGAGGCTGAGGTTCCCCTTGGGGAGGCTGTAGACGCAGCTCCGTGTAGGAGATCCAGCCTCAGGGCTCTTCTCACACTCATCACTGCTGTTTCCATGGCTGTAAATGACTCCAGGAAGGGATTCTCCTGATCCATGTCTGAACCAGTAAACACTGTGTTCTCCTGCACAGCTCCCAGTCTCTATCGTACACTGCAGGCTCACAGAGTCTCCTGGCTGCAATGTGTCAGACACAGGCTGCTGTACCACAGTCCTGCTGTTGGAGTCTTTACCTGAAAAGCAAAATAGTCATGATGACAGCCCTTTGAGAATAACAATGGAAAATACAGATCCTCAAAAATTGTTCTTACAGATTTTTGGGAACTGAATCGATGTTCTTCTAGCCATCCAAGAAATCAGTAACTTCTTGGAGAACAGCTGACATTCTTCTCTCTTTTTATTGTATTACTGCTTATTAGTATATATCAGGTAACACTATACATTAACTGCACCTACATAATACCTAAATAAAAATTATATGATAATAACAAACATTATAATCATATAATGTCTTGTATTAATGTATGAAGGTAGATGAATATAATTAATTTCAATTCAAAGAAATGAAGTGTGTAAAGTGTACTTTATATTTTCATGATTTTCGTGACTTTACATTTGGTTTATGTTGCCCCTTTTCCACAGGAAGGTATTTATTGTTTTTGCATATTTAGCTCTTGATGTGTTTTGGTATTTTTGAGCATTTTGCTGTAGTACCTGCATAATTTAATTCAAGAGCCGAAGAGCTGTTTGCCCATTACTAGTTTGTCTATCTTTTAACATTAAAGAAAAAGTATACATAGTAAAAGGAATTACTTGGTTTCGTAGTTCCTCCTATTTATTTTCTTATGCACACAAAAGTAAGTTTTTCCGTTCAACCATAGCACTACAGCGAAAAGCAAAACGTCATGGCAAATACAATTATGCTTTATTCCAATACACATTGCTAATTTTTCATTATTATTACATTTATTCAGCATAATATCTTCAAAGGTTTCATGATTTAATTTGCAATCTTCTGGCCTGAAATCTTTTCCTGCTACACTGAAGACTCTCTCAGCGTGTGCAGAGAAAGCTGCAGCCAAAGGGTTGGCATCCTCTGATAAACATGGTTGGTTCAGGTATCGGTGACATTATGTGAACCTTTCATGGCAGGAATAGGGACTAGTTTGACTTTTGATGCAGGAAAAGTGTTTGGGACGTTTCTTAGGTTAGAAACTGCCGTCACTGCAGCCAACACTGACTTTTAAGGAGAGACACTCAGCTCTTCCTATGAGCAGATCCACCATGGTGCACAAAATGACAGTATAATTATTATTTTAGGTGACACTTCAAATGTTGCATTATTTCATTCTTTACAAAACGACATTTTTATAACAATGATGTATAACAATGTTAATGTGTTTATGTATAATTCATATTTAAATTAAAGTTCATATTTTAGTTAAAAGCTACACCTACAGTACGTATATGAACTTGAATTTGAATCCAAACCCTTTTTCGTTCTTCTTCTTTAAATTCAAATATAAATTTCAATGCCACAACCTGTTTTCAACCACAATTCAAATGTAATTCAGATTAACAAAATGAACTGAAATTCAAGTTCATATATGTATTCAAAATCCTGAATTTTAGGATACGTATTTGAGAATTTCATTCTCAAATCAGTTCTGAATGGTGCACATCCCTAGTTCATATGTTAAATCATGCATTTTTTTTTTCAGAGTGAATACACACTGACTGCTCAGATAAATAACGTCAAAAATAATTTTCTTTTGTTGCTTAAGATTTTTGCACAGTCCTATACTGTATATAACAACTCAAACATTTTTTTATGTTATTTGTTTTAAAGAGGCTGCAATGTGTAACATTAACATCTGTATAAAGAGAAGGTTAGGCTTTTGGCTGACAGCAAGCAAAATGCAACAAATTGTATAATAATAATAATAATAATAATAATGAATGATTTTTGTTTGATGTTTAGAAAAACATTTATGGAACAAAGCAGACAATAAGGTATCTTTGCTAATTTTATATTGACAAACAACTAAACTGTCAAAATTATTTTGCAGGGAATAATCTTACTGACATTATAATAAAGCAAATATGAAAATAGTTGGAATCTCATTTACCTGTGATTATGACAAAGGTTCCATTCCCGAAGGTGACCTCATGAAGAAACACAGCAGCACAATAATACACTGCAGAATCTGACGGCTCCACGTTAGAAATAGTGAGGTTAAAACTCCCCTCTGCATTCAGTAAGGAGTAACGTTTTATGCTTTTATATTCCTTGTAAAATTCACCAGGTACGTAGAGAAGTGCTTTCGCCATGGGCTGGGGCTTCCGACCAACAGCTTGCTTAAACAAAGTAACAAAAGTTGTTTCTCCTTGACAGAAGCATGTCAGGGTCACACTGTCTCCAAGCTGAACCCTCATCAGGTGACTGGGCTGAACAACATCTGTAGTCAGTGCAGTGTCTGCAAAAACAGAAAAACAAAAAAAATCATAATCAAATAAGACATATAATAGTAATCTAAATAACTATTAACTATGATGCAGATTAAATGGCCAAATTCCACTGATCACATCATACAGATAAATGAAAATATTAAAATCCCAAAATAATTTATATTATAGGGCCTTACTAATGAAAATGAGAAGACCAAAGAGTCTGAACATTTTTGTGCTTCCACTGTTTAGAATAAACTGCTCTGCTGCTAAGTGAGAGATCATGGTCGTGGTCGGGATGAAAGGGCAGGAAACAGAGAGGAAACAGAGAGACACACATCAGGCTGATCTGATTGGCTGTTCACATGGGAACTTAAGTAACAGTGAAAAAGCATTTTAATGTGCACTTACATGACGTTTATTAATTTACTCCTTAACATCCAGTTAAAATGAGAACAATTAGATAAACAGGAGCAGATACTGAGCATATAAAGTTCTTTGTACAGAGTGCTGAGATACTGTGGGAGAGCATTTGCTAATCATCTCTCTCAGACAAGCTCAGCACAGTATGAGTCTGTTATCTATCTGATATTAGACAGTCTCTCATACAGTAATAATAATTGATACTTTATTGGTCCCTGTGGAGAAATTGTCTTAACTTCTCTCTCAACTTGCTCTCTTTTTTTTAGAGTAAACAGAGTAAGTTGTCTGCGAAGGGCAGCCACCCATAGTGATGCCCAGTGAGCTGGGGGTTAAGGGCCTCGCTCAAGGACGCAGAGATGTGCTGTGGCTGGGTTTGAACCAGCGACCATCTTATTACAAGCACACAGGCATTAGATCTTCTAATACAACAACAACAACAAATTTATTTTTATATAGCGCATTATCACAACATTACATTGTCTCAAAGCGCTTTACAGTATCCTCACCCAAAGCCCCCAGTGAGTAAGCCATAGGCGACAGTGGCAAGGAAAAACTCCCTAGAAGGAAGAAACCTTGAGAGGGACCAGACTCAAAGGGGAAGCCCATCCTCCAGGGGCCGGCAGGGATAGTCAAATAGAGAGAAAATCTCTCTATCACACTTAAAGGCAGATTAAATGTTCTTTCCACCATGCAAACAGAATGTAAATTGTAGCTTTACTGCTTAGATTTACATTCACACATTTGCATTTAAAACAAGCATTTTAAGTGATGTACATGAGAGTAAATGGTGAATCAGTTTATTTGCCACTCTACACATTACATTGGCGCCCATTATAAGTAACTGTACAGTGACATTGCAGTTCCTCAGTTGCTTTGATGCATTTCTGGAATCACCCTTAACATCTGCAAAACTGTAAGTGCATTTCCCAAAACAATTCGTGCAAACAGCACCACACAGATGGACTGTCTACAAAAAAAGTCATAGAGGCCACCAGCAGCCCGAATACCACACCGTAAGGCCGTATGTTAGGATGCTCTCTATGGCAGAGCGGTAGGAGGCCACCAGCAGCCCGCATACCAGACCGTAAGGCAGCATGTTAGGATGCTCTCTATGGCAGAGCAGTTGAAGGTCCCGATCAAGAAATCCGACAAGTTTCCCCAATAAGCCAGTAACCCCGCTTCATAGAACAGGCCACAGGACTGGTTTTGGTGAGATAGTCCGAGTAGTAGGTAGAAATCAGGATGGAGACTGAGTGTGGGTCTAACAGGTGAGCAGATGTAGGACAGAATGTAGAGCCCTCTGGTGGAGTGCCTGTGCATGACTGAATGTATGGTTTGGGTCTGATGGTCTGAATAGTTGGTAGAAATAGGCACCTTCCTACCTGATGTGGTAGGTCTAGATAAGGGGTCACCAACATGGTGCCCCAAGGATGCCCCCAATGACCACATGAGTTGCCCGTGGACCTGTTCTATAAAATAGCACAACTCACCAGCGAACATCATCTAAAATTTAATTTTGTCCTGTTTCTAATCTATCACATTTGCATTTATATAGATTTGAAATTGAATATAAAAAAGCATTTAAAACATGTTTATCATGCATGAAGTTTAGACATGTTTAGGAGGGCGTTTAAAACTGATATCAAACTTCGTATGGCTCAGTACCCGTGAAGTAGCTCTCCGTTTTAAAAAGGTTGGTGACCCCTGGTCTAGATCTTGCAAGTTTGTTTGTACTGGCTGTGTGAACATACTGTAGCACTGTTAAGAATATGCAACACAGCCTGAGTTGGGGATCTGCTGTATGCATCAGTAATATAATGCTTTGTCCTTTTCTAGGCTGTTCATTAAGACATAAAGCCTGAAAGTTTTCTGAATGGCATTAATGAAATTGAGCACTGCCCCCACCTGCTGGCCAATTTATTAAAACATTGAAATCGCTGTCTGCACAGGCTGACGTGTCATTTAAGTCTGATAATTTTCTATGAGTCAAACGGCAAGAAAATGACAAGAAGTTAAAAACATGGAGTTAGATGAAGGAGAAAAGATTACAAATTTGAAGATTATGAAATCAGGACATGTCAGCTAAGTCAGCCAAGGTGGGTCTTAAACATATGGACGGAAGTATGAGCGCTAAACTTAAACGGGTTCACTTGTAACCGCTGCCACCAAATTTCGTTAAATTGCTGGGGAGGTCCAGATACATGAGACAGGAATAGAAGGATTATTCTTTATTAATATACAGACGAGGGTTACAACCCTCCCTAGGGCAATAGAAGGGGATACCTGCCACGGGACATTCTAAAACGCTTAATGTGAAAATGCGTAACGCAACTTAATGTATTAAAACAGTCACCACAAATCACCAAATTTCTCGCGAATGTATCTGGCCATAAAGACTTACCTGACAAGAAATCAAAACCGAAATGCTAGGAATATGGACTTTAAGCCTTTTCTTTATGGGCGTCAATGGAGGGGAAAACGCTTGACGTAAGATGAAGTCCATATTCCTAGCATTTCGGTTTTGATTTCTTCCCTGGCATGGGTGACGGGTACACCACGTTCCCAAAGCCACGTTAGCCTCGAGCGAACTGCCCGGAGAAACCGCTCACACCAGCGCTGCAACCCGATCTCCTCCCCTTTTAAACACACATTTCTATGGCGTTAAATTAGTGCCAAAAGTCGTGCGCATAAAAACAGAAAATCCATGCTCTCTACGCGCTCGCGATTGCACAGCACTCACTCACTCGCTCGCCGTTAAATTAGGGCCAAAAGTCGAACCACGCGCGTGCGTGTGCTCGAGTGCTGAAAACCCATCCCCTCTACGCGCTCGCGTCTGCACAGCACTCGCTCGCTCGAATTTCCCGCTTCGTCTTACCGTATATAAAAGAATGGGCCAATGTACGGTAAATTGCATTGTGAATAAAATTTCTTAATACAACATCACAAAGCCAATTTAATAAATTCAAATCCTGGGAAGAACGCTCCTCAGATATTAGTTCTCGGGTTAGTGTTAGCAGACTATAGGCGAAACCACCTTAAGTGCTATCTGTTAATGTTTATTAAATTAGCATTAAAATGGAGAGGTTTATAATATCTTTTGTCCTTGTAGCTGCTAAATACACTCATTATTAAAGCCATAAAGTTGTCTGCCTACTACATTGGAATCTCCACTGAGTAAGTGTTTTTGATGGATTTTATTTAACTTTATTATACTCTGGTCCTTAGATCTAATGTCATACTTCTTCACTTATATTGTTTGTGAAAAGGTTTACCACGGTCAAACAGAGCAGCCACTACATCATCATACATGAACAAGCACCTCACAAAACAAAAACATTTCATTTTCATAATTAAAACTTTTGAATGGTAGGCCTAGTGTGTGGATCAGAGACAAGATCTTGACACCTCATTAACTATAATTTGTTCTGTGAACAGCTCAGATACCACCTTCTCGAAAGTCTTCTGCATAAAATAGAAATAGGATTCAGCGCGACTCCACTAAATTTGGATTACCTGGAGTTCCTTTGTCATCAGGAGCTGTATCTTCTGCAGGCCCTGTCTAATCACATTGAAGTACCTCCTGCTATCACCCTGGCTTTGCAAGAGCTCTTTGACCTTGTGAGGGCACATCTGGAACGTCCAGCCCCATGTGTCACACAGGAAGTCGCTGCCACCAATAGACGACCCAAGATTTTGATTGAAGAACAATGTTTGAAAGAAATGCTCCATACTCAACTTCCTGTGCCTTGCATAGCCACACTGATGGGTGTTTCAAGAAGAACAATCTTAAGAAGAATAAAAGAGTATGAGCTCTGTGTTAGGGAACTTGACAATTTGGTTTCTTCTGTCAAGAATGATCTACCAAATGCAGGCTACAGGATAGTCAATGCAGGCTGCAGTCAATGGGCTACAGGGTTCGGTGGAGAAGAGTTGCAGCCTCCATGCATAGGGTTGATTCCATGCGCATCATATAAAGGTTGTCAAGTCTTGGCTGTGTTGTACGCAGAATGTACCAGGGCCTTTGTCTCTAGTACACGTGGACACAAACCACAAGTTGATCCGGTTTGTATTACCAGCAAATTTATTTGGAGTAAACCCTGGGTGGATTGGTGTGAGGTGGTGGTGGGGCTTTGGAGAAGATTTCCTGCCGATCAACACTAGCAACTTATATCTATCTGTCATGGAGGTCTCGGGACTCACAGATATTCAGAGACATGTGGATAGTTTACCAGTGGTTTTCAGCAGGAAATAGTTATTACTACAAATTGTCACCCCCCCCCCCCGCCCCCCACAGAAACTGGATCTGGCTATAGTGGGAAAATCTTTTTTTTTTTTTATTTGTGAGAACTTGAAAGCAAAACAAAACTTGGAAAAAATATATGCTCATTCACCAATTTTCTAATCTGGGGTCTAAAGTGGTCAGGCTTGCAAGTGTATTTGGTTATTTGTCTATCCTAGCCTGTTGCAGTGTATATTTCCTGTATATTTTGCATGTAAAAAATGTTGTTTGTTATGTCAGTGCTTAATATTATCATGTAGTCTTCATGAACTTTCTTCATCTTGGCCAGGGACTGCATTTGAAAAGTAGCCACTTGACTAAAATTGGCACATTTTCAGAAATGCCAGCAACAATACTGATAATGAACACCCCTCTAACTGACTCTCAGTTGGTTTAGAAAAAAGACTTTTAAGAGAAAAGAAAGCCTTCCTTTGGTTTTGCATTTTTCTCTTTTTTGTTGGCTGTGCACAATATATTAGAAGAATACCTTACAATTATATTAGTTAAGAAATAACAGATTGCGTATATACAATATTAAGGTGATAACAACAACCCTCACTGTCTCTAGGTGCTGCTTCAGACAGGGCATTCTGCAGCAGGGACACCACCCGTCGTGCAGCATCCAGCAAATCTCCCTATCACAACAGCCCACATAACAGAATAACATTAGTGTATGATTCAGTAGGGCTAGTCCAGGTCTGGAAAGTAGTTGGGCCAGATTTTTAAACCAAGAAATTTAGCTGGGCCAGACATTTTCAGCGGCCCAGTAAGCAACAGGTAATGGCATTTTAAACAAACACAAATCAAGGTACATTATTTTAAAAAACTACAACTGAACAGAATCTGAGAGCAATATTTTTTTTCACTTCTGAAATGAGAAAAATATTTTGGTCGTATCTGACCTAGACGCATCCCAAAGAAAAAAAATGCCTATTAGATGGTAAACAGACATAAAGAAAAAGGGAAAAATCGTCTATAATCATCATCCGCTTATACTGTGGTGATCCATTTCACCCACACAGGCATGATCACCATTAGCGGTTTCCACATTATTGTCGAGGTGACTATTCACTTTACCTCTGCTTTCTCCGACATCTTCCTGATTCTGCCGCCAACAAGGGGCTCATAGGGTGGAGACTGAGGGTGTTAAACAGACCAATCTTTTGTCACTGAATGCAACAAATAATGTATTTATCTGTCAAAAGTCCAGCACCAGGAAAAGCAACAGAGTGACAGTAGAAACTGTAATAATAATGGAAGTGCGCCGCCCTACAGGGAAGGAGGAGTGATGGGAGTCCCGGTGGTGGCTAAGCGCGCGTGGGGAGAGGCGTCGTACTGTGAGGCTTCATGAACTTCCGATGGGGCAGTGCTGTCATACAGCGGGGAGCCTGAGAGGGGCACTGTGGCCGGGTGCGAGAGCCCTGGGTAATGAGTTGTAGAGCTGCGCAGTGTCACGATCGGGTACAAGCAGGCAGGCGATCGTGCGGGCAAGGCGTGCAAGGAGCAAGCGGACAGGCAAAAACGGGAGTTTAATTAGGAAGCGCGGACGGGGAAACATCTCACGCATACAAACATCAATGACAGACACTGGACTCAGGTAAGACACGGACTGAAATACACAGGACTGAGCAAATTAACTAGATACAGCTGGGTACAAATCGGGAGAAAACACGTGGGTAATCAGGGGGCGTGGCACACAGGAGGAGCGGACGAGCCGGGCATGACACGCAGGAACTGAGAGCCCAAGCTGTTGGACATTCCACTGGACTAGGAGACTGGGGTGAGTGAGGAGGAGCTCATTGACCACAAACTGGGATACTGGCTGTGTGTGAGCAATGGGGTGGAGATTAAGGAAAGACGTTAAATCAGCATGCAGTGTTGCCTGGAAACAACAACAAATATACTAGTGTCACTGTACTAAAACAATATCAAAATAATGCCTATTTTTTATTCATTTTACTTGTAGAGTGCAAAGTACAAAGGAAAACAAAGAGTAACTATGGCGAAATAAATCAAAGCATGTCCCAGAATGATGGGCCTGAATGGATCAGGACAGAAGAAGGCGAAAGTCCTGTTAACGAGGTGAGACGATGCAGACACAGGCCAGGATGTGGGTATAGGCGAGAACAAGAGGGAAGACGGGGGCCCGAGACTCAGCATGGGGACAGGTGGGGGAGGGGAGGCACGGGCTCACCTGGAGCTGCTCCCGGAGGTGCCGCTATGACTCATGGGTAACATGCCGGAATGGGACGGCACCTGTAGGCTGGACCAGTTGTCATGGGAGGGCAACATGGACAGACAGGTAGACGAGCTGTCTGAATAAGCAGCTGCAAGTATAAAACAATAAATGAAGCAGGTATGTGGTGGGCAGTGTTACAGCGTCCTTAATATGGTCAATACAGAAAAGGCATGTTATCATGTTATGTATATACTGCCTCCAGTTACTTAATGCCTAACTTTAATACATTGATTGATTTGTTCACTGCTGCAGCCTGTGTCAACTTTCCTTTCAGACAGATGTAAAGTCCATTCTGTTTTTGTTCTGTGTAGTTTTTTTTGAACAGCATATGGCTGAATTCTGTTAAACCTCAGACTGAAGAAAATTGTGTTAATTGAAAAGCAAATATCAAAAACTCAGTCTGCAGGAATGTTTTTCTAAATATTTCTGTGGACTTTTGGAAATTTCACGAAATTCCATTGCTCCATTACATAAACACTGAGTGAGATTTCATTCCCATTACTGCAACGTATGAAGAGGATTATGACTTATTACTTTAGGTTATCGGACTGAGTGAGTTTTGGAAATTTGCTCTTCGATAACTGAAGCAGTGCTGTGAATGCAGAGGTTATATGCGTCGCATATCAACAGAACTGTATGTTTATGTCTTGTCTTAATTATTTTGATTAAATGTCTAACTATTCCCAATATGTGTGAACATACTTGGCCAAATAAAGCTGATTCTGATTCAGTCAGAGGGTAATCGTCGGTGTGCTGTACTATCGTGGTGACCCACACAGAGAGCTTAGGACCATGATTTCAGTGTGTGCTTGTGTGAGGGGACAGGCAGGGCGGCGGCTCACTGGGTGATGCACTCCTGTGGGTATAGGGGCTGGGATAGGGGGCGGAGCAGTTACTCCTCAAGGAGGAGTAACAGTCACAGCCGTGGGGGGAGGAGAGGGAGAGGGTGCTCCCAAACTGGGGGTGTGGGTTTGATGAAGAGCAGAGAGACCCTGAGCCTGGGATGAACCAGCTGCCTACTGAAACGAAAGCGGATAAAGACAGAAACTAGAACCTCAAACTAAACAACACAAACAACAATATCAAGTTATATTCAATCATTAAACCGTTATATATTTAATCTAAACAATAGTAATAAATATCGTTCCGATTCAAAATATCATTTACGGGTGAATCTTATGACTTGCATTGGGAAACAGGAAACGGGCCAAGCTGCAGGGCCAGTTCAAAGGCATAGTGCGAGGCGCCCAGAAAGGGGGCGAGGTCTGGGCGGAGTCAGCTAAAGAAGAAAAAGGCCTGACCTTTTTCTGGATGCTGTGGACTGTGTTTGTGTGTGAGCTGCAGCTGCATGTTCCTTACATTTTTTTTATTAACACCAGCACCGTGAGGTTTGGCCTGGACTGGGTCCTGTCCTGCATGGTTGAAGACATGTTGACTGATGGTCAGCCCGTGTTCTGTTGGATCCCACAGAAAGGAAATGGGAATCCCGTTTGGATCGGATGCTGACAGTTGAAAAAAAACTCATGTCTGTGTGTTATGAAAGAATATCAATAAATGTTTCCGAAAGGGGATGACTCATTTGGTAATTATTTACGGCTTATGTTATGGCTGAGAAATTTACAGTCTTTACTAAAGTCTGACTTCTTTCGAGTCACCTTTAATATAGATTGGACACTCTCTATGCTATGTACAATACTTATATAGATGGTACATGTTTACTTGCTTGCACAGATGGTTGATTAGGTAATTAGTGTAAGTGTGTGTGTGTGTGTGTGTGTGTCCAATCGCATGTATGTCCAAGGTCCATAGTAAGTAATATACACTGATCAAGAGATGCCTGAAAGTGGATGAAAGAGGACATTAGTGGGTGTATCACTTAGTGTAACGGGTGCAGGAAAATGAGCAGGACTGCAAGCCATATAATGACCCACTGTCCTTATCTAGCTCTTAATACAGTATGCATACAGTGATGTATCTACAATGGACAGCTACTATAAGCAGATAGCACAGTACAGGTGCTTAATCTGTATGCTATTTCCATCCATCCATTGTCCAAACCGCTTATCCTACTGGGTCACAGGGGGTCCGGAGTCTATCCCGGAATCAATGGGCACGAGGCAGGGAAGAACCCAGGATGGGGGGCCAGCCCATCACAGCTCACACTCACACACCATTCACTCACACATGCACACCTACGGTAAATTTAGCTACTCCAATTAGCCTCAGCATGTTTTTGGACTGTGGGGGGAAACCGGAGGAAACTAGCAGCTTTGTGTGGTAATTGTTTGTATTAAAAATACATTGGATCAAGTCAAATTATTTTTATGAAGAATTAACATCTAAAAGCTGCTAGTAGACCGTGGGAAAATAATTTTTCTATTTTCTTGCTGCCATCTCGTGGCCAAAAGTAGGTATTGCAATTTCCATCATATGTAAGAGGGCCTGCCCATCAGAGTAATGTACATCCTGTGACATGTATTGACTATCAAGACAAACTGAAACACGGTGTATTAGGCTGTCAATGAGTACTGGACTAGGGTGAAAAACTGCCTGATAATCTACCTATTAACTAGAAGAGTACAAACTGGAGACGGATCCCCTAATACAGAGGGATTAACGTCTGTGCCACATCCAGAACCATTCAGTGTAGGAGTCTGGTGGTTCTACTGGATACTGACAAGTACCCAGCCCCTTTGTTCCCTCTGATAATCATCAGTCCTCCTCTGAATGCCTTCACCACTCTATTCCTGAATAGGTACACATTTAAATATGCTAGCAAGATCAAGGTATTGGGATAACTGTTAGGTTCGCTGTTCAGAGAGTTGCAGTGAAAACCATCATACACAGTGGCCCTTTCTGGATAAGATTACCTCCCTCTGATCTAACAGGTCAAGATCAAAGCAAGGTGCATTGCAATGTCTGACACCCAGCACACTACAGCATATAAAATACAGGTATCCATCGCCTTCCGCATTTGGAACCAGGACCACTTGTTGCAAGTCAATTTGGGCGTATCTCAAGTTATACGAGAGAGGCAAGACATTAAGGACAGTATACACAGTACTGAAATAATAATGTACATATTAAACCACAGCACTTAATAAACAGATACTGCACTTACATTTCACAAAAAAAAAATAAAGCACAGATTGCACTAAGAAATCAAAAGATGCATGTGCTAGCAAACAGTGGGAGCTGAGGAAGAAGCAGTGGTGAAATACTTTATTGTACAGTACAGTAAGTTTCTTTTTATAGAATGAAATAGCATACAGGGGGCGGCATGGTGGTGCAGTGGTTAGCACTGTTGCCTCACACCTCTGGGACCCGGGTTCGAGTCTCTGCCTGGGTCACATGGGTGTGGAGTTTGCATGTTCTCCCCGTGTCGTCGTGGGGTTTCCTCCGGGTACTCCGGTTTCCCCCCACAGTCCAAAAACATGCTGAGGCTAATTGGAGTTGCTGAATTGCCCGTAGGTGTGCATGTGTGAGTGAATGGTGTGTGAGTGTGAGCTGTGATGGGCTGGCCCCCCATCCTGGGTTCTTCCCTGCCTCGTGCCCATTGATTCCGGGATAGACTCCGGACCCCCTGTGACCCAGTAGGATAAGCGGTTTGGACAATGGATGGATGGATGGATGCTGAGGCTAACTGGAGTTACTAAATTGCCCGTAGGTATGCATGTATGAGTGAATAGTGTGTGAGTGTGCCCTGTGATGGGCTGGCTCCCCATCCTGGGTTGTTCCCTGCCTCGTGCCCATTGCTTCCGGGATAGGCTCCAGACCCCCCACGACCCAGTAGGATAAGCGGTTTGGACAATGGATGGATGGATGGAAATAGCATACAGATCTTATAAGCACCTGTACTGTGCTATCTGCTCATAGTAGCTGTCCATTGTAGATACATCACTGTATGCATACTGTATTAAGAGCTAGACAAGGGTCATTATATGGCTTGCAGTCCTGCTCATTTTCCTGCACGCGTTACACTAAGTGATACACCCACTAATGTCCTCTTTTATCCACTTTCGGGCATCTCTTGATCAGTGTATATTATTTACTATGGACCTTGGACATACATGCGATTGAACACACACACACACTTACACTAATTACCTAATCATCCATCTGTGCAAGCAGGTAAACATTTACCATCTATGTAAGTATTGCACATTGCATAGAGAGTGTCCAATCTATATTAAAGGTGACTCAAAAGAAGTCAGACTTCAGTAAAGACTGTAAATTGGCAGCCATAACATAAGCCGTAAATAATTACCAAATGAGTCATCCCCTTTCGGAAACATTTATTGATATTCTTTCATAACACACAGACATGAGTTTTTTTTCAACTGTCAGCATCCTTCTCGATTGTCAGAAGCTCTGCGCTAGAGGGAGGTTTACTGGTCTTATACTCTTCTGGCACCTTGTGTGATTCCTGACTTGGGACATCAGTTTGGCTCCTTCTGTATGTGGTTTACATTGTATTTGTTCTTTAAAGTTGCCCCTTCAGAATTAGACAGTGTAACCAGCTTGCCACATATTGCCTGGATGACATAAGGTCCGGTAAAATCCGGTTCCGTTCTTCCTCCTTTCCGTCCCCGCTTCCTCATGTTGAACAGAAGCGCCTCATCTCCAACATGATAAACTGTGTTTTGGTACCTCTTTTGTATTCGTTTACCACATGCCTGCTTCTGTTTTTCCTGTTACTAGGAGATGTTTTCAGCTGTTGTTGCTTATTGTCTCAACTACTTTATTTTTTTCATCAAAAAACGTGCCGTAGCTTTTCTCATCGGGAAGAATAATTGTGGAAAGCTGAAGTGGAAAAACATTCATAGCAAATTATTATTATTCACAGATCATTATAAAGAGTCATTTTCTAAAAGCATTAAGAACAATGTAATTTGCTGTTTCAAGATATGTTTTTAAATAACTACTTGTCAGTCATAAGAAACTCTTCAACACACATGATCCGATCTTGCCACAAATCATTTTTAATCTCACTTTTGTTGCCAGCAGTTCAGACATTAATGGCTGTGTGTTGAGTTATTTTGAGGGGACATCAAATTTACACCATTATACAAGCTGTACACTGATTACTTTACATTCTATCAGAGTTTCATATCTTTAACGTTGTCCCTTGAAAAGATATAATAAAATATTTACAAAAATGTGTGGGGTGTACTCACTTTTGTGAGATACTGTATATTAAGGGATTGATTGTCAATAATATCAGTAATTCCTGATGTAATGTTAAAAGAATAGAGCCTGTCTCACACAGTTCTAAAACAACCTCAAAAACAGACTTACCATTTTATGTCATCATTCGTTTTCTCATCCAGGCCATTGGTTTGGGGATGATATGCAGCAGTGATCAACGGCAGAACAGGGGCTCTGAACGCAGTATGGATTAAAAAGGAATTAACCATCTCTCTCAATATAAAATTAGGATCATTTATTCTCTACAGAGGCCCCCATAGAATAGTGCATCCATCCCCTCACTCATGTTTAGACAGACGTAAGGCAACAGGCCAATGACATTCAGAACAGCAACAACATCAACAATTGTACAGCTAGTTTTAAAATTTAATAAAAAAGACAAACCAATTAGGTAATATTAATGAAATTATTAAAATGTGCAGATTAATAGTCAGAAATAATTTGCGATTTTAAGAGCGGAAAGGATACATTAAAACTCAATTACATTTATCCCTTAATAATAAAAAAAAGGTTTTTGAATTTTACATCATGATAAATGAGAACTATATGTGATTACTAATTACTGTTGACTAATTTCCTGTCTGGACGTTTCCCTCCTCATTGTTAAAAGTCATTATATGTCTGGGTGCCAGTCAGTGGAAGCACACAGACATGTTGGCCAGCTGTCATATTCATTCAGCACCAGCCCATCAAGTAGAGAATTCAGCACCACGGACAGTGACCTGTGTTACAATGACATCAGGTCATTGGCTCTAAATATTTTTCTAGAAATAACTAAATGGCTCTATTGTAGAAATTTCCAGCCAGAGTCTTGTGGTGCGTTCGTTTTTCTCTCGGAACTTGGAAATTCCAAATTGGGTGACATCACATCCAACAATCTCCCGTTCAAGCTAGCACAACTCGGAACAAACATGGCTGCCTCCATGAATACGCTGCTGTGTTGTTGCTTTATATTTTAGCAGTTATGGAGTAAGATTATTATTTCAGACAAATAAACAAGAAACAGGAACTAGTCAAACCACATTAAAAGCTTTATAAAGTATTTTAGTACATTCATAGCGATATTCTTTTTTCGAGAGGCAAACAAACTACAAACAAACCAAAAACACTAACAAGTCTGGTAAAAATCTGATATTGCATGTTAGGATACTGTTTACGGTCACAATATGGTATTCTCTAAATCGAACACGTGCAATTACATTAATAATTACTAATAATTATAAATAATAATAATAATAAATGGGCGGTATGGTCGTGCACTGGTTAGCACTGTTGCCTCACACCTCTGGGACCCAGGTTCAAATCTCCGCCTGGGTCACATGTGTGTGGAGTTTGCATGTTCTCCCCATGTCGTCGTGGGGTTTCCTCCGGGTACTCCGGTTCCCCCCCACAGTCCAAAAACATGCTGAGGCTAATTGGACTTGCTAAATTGCCCGTAGGAATGCATGTGAGAGTGCATGGTGTGTGTGAGTGTGCCCTGCGATGGGCTGGCCCCCCATCCTGGGTTGTTCCCAGCCTCGTGCCCATTGCTTCCGGGATAGGCTCCGGACCCCCCGTGACCCAGTAGGATAAGCAGTTTGGAAAATGGATGGATGGGATAATAATAAATTTAACAAAATAAACATTTTTAAGGATTTGTAAAATAGAATTAATGTTGAGTGTGTAAGCCGCCATGTTGAAATTACGTCACAGGGGCAACTCGGACAAGAAGATTCTGTCAGACATTAACGTCATAAAAGAGGCGTTTCTAATGGGAAGTGATGTTTTTCGTGACGTTTTTGTCCGAGTTGGAGTGAAATAATCAAACGCAGCATGTGTTCCTATTTGAAGAGAATATTCTATTTTTATTCTAAGGAACTACAGAAAATCAGCTCTGCATGTGATCTCCCCTTTACTGCTCGAGCAGGGCACACGCACATCAACAAGTGTCAAGGCAGCAAGTGCATGCAAACAACTTCTCAGGACGGTTACAGTATAGGACCTTCAGAAAGAGCCAGACTGCGGCGTCATTCAGAGATTCCATTGTCTAAGGCTTGCACTAAAACATTACAGCATATTTAAACAAAGTAGCATGGCACCTGTGTCAGAATCCCTCCCTGCCTTGTTCTGTTCTCTCTTTGTTGTCCCCATTTAGCCAGCACATGTCACTGGCCATCCTGACTCCTCTTTTGATTGTGGGTTTTAAGGATATCAGTGGGTCTGTGTTTTCATAATTGTCCCCCAGGCCACCATGCTGCTCAGCCCTTGATTCCAACTACAGTTGCAATCAGGTGGTTCTCAATCTACTAGGACTGTATAACAGGATTGGCCACCTGTTCTACCTTTACTCGTTCAGCCGCATTCATGAGTCTGGCCTATAGGTTATTCAAATTTTGTCCTGCCAAATTTACCGGACAGGAGGTGGACACTGCAAATGAATGTGTGAATACTCCAATACCTACATCTTTACAAGTTACCTGAAGTGGTTTGGTAAATGATTGTGAGGTTGGAAGTCCTTCTTGATGTCTGTTTGCAGCTCATCCACCAGCAACTGCACGAGTTGTCGCTCCCAGAGGGAATCCCACTCTCGGTCCGCTGGAGGGTCCATCTCACTGTAGCTGGAGTATGTTTCCATCAGTCACTTGGCGTGGGGCTCACAGAATTTACCAGGCTCCTGTTTAATCTGACGCACCTTAGTCCAGTCCATGCATCTGGGGAACTTCTCTGAAAATCTCTGGCAGATTCTTTGCAGCTATACTTGATATTGGGTACTTGCCGCAACTAAGTAATGGGTTGTTGAATCAAAGTCCCGTTCCATGTCAAAAATAACCCCATTTTAGGGTTTTGTTAAACAACTGGTCTAATTTGGATGCAGAGGTTCTGCACGGAAGGCCCAGTCTCTGAAGGGCTGTGGCATAGCGAGGCCTGTTCTGCCTGGAATCCGGCAGGTCACTGGCAACATCCCCCAACTCCTTCATCTATAAGGTCGGGAAACCAGAACGTTTACTCCCCCTTATGGATAAGGACATACCAACGTTGGGGCAACTCCTGCTGCCTGAGTCTTCAACCAAGTCCAAAACAAAAGTATACAATGTTAGGAAGGGTAATTCAATGGTATGAGACTGAAACTAGAAACTGTAAATCGGATGGAGTTAAATAGCAATACTGTGGAAGAGGCATGGGAATTTTTTAAAAGCACATTGTTGCAAGTGCAAAAGAACTTCATACCCGTTTCCAGAAAAACTAAATCTAGGAAACTGCAACCAAGCTGGTGTCATGACCTGCTTGTACGATCCTCGTGTGTGCCACGCCCCCTCATTAACCATGTGTGCTGCCCCGATTGTAACCAGCTGTTTTCTGTCAGTTTGAGTAGTCCTGTGTATTTAGTCCACATTCAAGTCTGTTTCCCCAGTCCTGTCATTGAAATCTCTCGCTGTTGGTACCTGTTTTCATCAATAAACCCTCATTCCCGACTCTCCGTTTCCCGGATCCTTGATTCCTCGCTTCCTGCCTGTTCGTCCAGCACGCGATGTCACAGGTGGTTTACTACGAAAATTAAGAATAAAGTCAGGAGCAAAAGGGCTTTCTTCCACAAATGGAAATTAACTAATGATTTCAAAATAAAGCAGGAGTATCTAAGTCTACAGGTTTAGTTAATAACAGTTATAAGGATGACGTTAAAAGTTTCTTCCAATATTTTAACTCCGAAAGAGCTCTAAAAGCTGAAAATCACTCATTTGCAGGATAGTAAGGGCCTTATAATTGAAAATGAAATTGATATAAATGAGTTTAATGATTATTTTACAATGGCTGTTCACAGTAGAATAGCTTACCACCATTTAGTACAAATACAACGATGTCTATGACCAATATATGTATAACTGAGGCTGATGTGGTACAAAGCCTAAGCTAAGCTCAAAATAAATAAATCGCAAGGCCCTGATGGCATCTTATCTATAGTTTTAAAAGAGATGAGGGGTATTATTAGCCAACCTTTAACTTTACTATTCCAGAAATCATTATCTGCTGGTGTGGTATCTTCTGATTGATGTTAGATCATGTCTCATGTCCAGAGAGGCTACAACAGGATCTGGATTTAATTAGCGACTGGGCTCATACGTGGCAGATGAAATTTAACATAGATAAATATAAGGTAATCCATGCAGGGAGCAGAAATATAGTAAATATAGTAAAGTACAGATATTTTATGGGTTTCACTGAAATAAAGGTAGCTGATTATGAGAAAGATCTCGGTGTGTATGTTGATACTTCCATGTCCACTCTTGCCAGTGTGGGGAAGCATTAAAAAAAGGCAAAAGGATGTTGGATTATACTCCACACACCTAGAGATGTAAGTCAAGAGAAGTGATGCTACGATTATATAATTCCTTGGTAAGATCCCACCTAGAATACTGTGTGCAGGTTTGGTCACCATACCTTCAGAAGGACATTGCTGCCTTGGAAAAGGTGCAACGTAGGATGACTAGAATGATTCCTGCACTTAGAGGAATGTCTTATGAGGAGAGGTTCGCTGAGCTGAATCTGTTTAGCCTCAAGCAAAGGAGACTATGGGGGGACATGATCCAGGTATATAAGATTCTAACAGGTCGGGATGCTGTTCAGCCAAATGACCAATTTCAATATTAATTTAAAATACTAGAACTCGTGGCCATAGTGGAAATTAGCTGGAGAACATTTAAAAATGAATCTGAGGAAGCACTTCAATTCAATTCAATTTTATTTATATAGCGCTTTTAACGACATGCATTGTCACAAAGCACTTTACATTTAACCGGCCAGAACCCCACCAAGCAAGCCTGAGGCGACAGTGGCAAGGAAACTCCCTCTAGCAGGAAGAAACCTTGAGTGGAACCTAGACTCAGAAGGGGACCCCATCCTCCTCTGGGCGACCAAGGAGCATGAAACTGCATTTACATTGACATTCATTAGAGTTCATATAGTTATAAAGTCCCAGTTGGTTTCATGTAGTTATATCCAGGAGTCCAGGTGCGGGTTCACTCGGTGTAGTCGGCTCGGTATCAGCTCGAAAAAGAGAAGATGGAGAAGAGTTATTGCCCTACACCTAACCGGCAGGACTAAAGCAACTATGACAGCCTGCCTAAAAGAGTGACCTGGAAGGAAGCACAGGCATGAGGGTTTACAGAGGTTTTGGCGTCAAGCCACCTCCCATCCACAGCTTAAGTGATCGGCGAGAGTGGCAGGACGACAGCACCAATCCCCCCTTTCCCCCTTCAATCTCAAATAACTATGAACCTCCAGATTTCCCATTCACCTTAGAAAAGAAGATTTAACTATCCAAAAGACTGGCGAAAGAGGTACATCTTAAGCCTTGACTTAACAGCAGAGATTGTGTCTGAGTTCCGAACACTAATAGGAAGTTTATTCCATAGCTGTGGTGCTTTATGAGCAAATGCTCTTCCCCCAAAGGTAATGTTCTTTATTCTGGGTACGGATAGAATACCTCCATCTCGTCATCTAAGTGTATGATTCGGAACGCAAATGAGGTCACTCACATACTGCGGTGCAAGACCATTTACAGCTTTATAGGTTAAGAGCAGTGTTTTTGTAGTCAACACGAAATCTAACTGGCAGCCAGTGCAGTGAAGATAAAATTGGGGTAATATGATTATATGTTTTAGTTTAACTATTGCTAGTAGCGGTTCAATCAATGCTGGGAGCATCGCTGAATAATTTTGATGGAACAGGGTCTAGCATACAAGTAGATGAATTTGAAGATAAAATTAAGTACATCAGTTCTGACTGGTTAACCAATATTCAATATTCAAAATGTTCTGTTTAATTGAGCATATTTTTGGTCAAAAAGTTTCATAAAGTCGTCACCTGGAAAATAACCAGTGGTCTGGTTATTAGTCAGCTTGGACACCATAGTAAATAGGAATCTAGGATTATTTTTGTTTATTTCAATTAGTTCTGATAGATACTAGATGATTTGGCGGCACTAAGAGCCTTTTTGTAGCTACCCATAGCCTCTTTCCATGCTAGTTCGAACACCACTAGTTTAGTATGATGCCACTTACATTCTGTAAGGACATAAAACTTATAGGTCCTGCAGGCCCCAACTCTGATCAGCCTGCATCAGTCTATTTCAGAGCTCCGCTGGCCCAGGCAAGACTGGACTCAACTCGTCAAAACCACCCCTTTTAAGGAAGGCAAAGGCCTGCCGGCTCCTGAGAGACTGGATAGGAATAACTGGAGCAGCACAGAAAAAGCAAGACCTTTCACCCCCGGAGTGACCAGAGTTCCACAATCATTCCACAGCAACAACAGCTGTCAGCCTCCAGACACAGACACCTTTTCCACTATAAACAGGATAACTCAGCACACATAGATGTTAGGGACAAATACACGCATGTTTGGTCTCGTTTGAATAGGCATGAGACGAGGAGTATTATACTCTCAGATTTAAGGCAGTATAGCTTTTCCTAAGAGAAATACAGAAACTTCGGCTCAACCCACCAAACTGAGAGAGATTCTCTCATGGTAGAACAAGGGAATTACAAACCACCCCCCCTAAAGTGATCTGATTGGCTGGGGACTTGAGAACCAAGGTCAGCAATGCCCCTAAAATTAACCATTGACCGAAATTAGTCAGTCTTCAGAAACATGCCATCACCTGGTCTGGATACTTAAGGAAGGGCTTCAGAAGTAGTCGGGGAGTCACTCTGTAATCAGAGCTCCCGCAGAGAACTGGGTGAAAGTCTATCTGTAGTCAGATACTTTCCACAGAACTTTGTTCACTCTCAGCTGAGGAATGTGAATACATGATATGAAGACAACTGGATCACAACTGGATCACGGGGGAATCATAAGCAGGGAAGAACACACAGGCAAACAGCAGCAGCAACATTAAAGGCAGGACTGAGAAGCACATTTATACAAGGCTAAGCAGGGAGCAAACTAGAGGCACCTGAAATGAGTAACACAAGGGCAGGAAGGAGAGGTAAAACAAACGCGGAACAGGCATGGCACGTTATACCACACTAGGGAGGAAACGGGAGGTTCAGGAGGGCAGGGTGTGGCAGGGATCCGTTTCAAAATTTAATTTTGGCTTGTACAAACCTTGGTAAAAGCTGCAAAAGATCGATCAACCACTTTCTGAGCTATTGTCTTAACAAACAAAGCATCTGTTGGGGTGGCGGTGTCTGGGGAATACCATGTGTAATACACCTTGTGAAGATTTATATGTAAAACAAAATATTTTTTGATTCTATCACACATATAGAAATTATCCATCCATCCATTTTCCAAACCGCTTATCCTATTGGGTCGCGGGGGGTCCGGAGCCTATCCCAGAATCAATGGGCACGAGGCAGGGAACAACCCAGGATGGGGGGCCAGCCCATCGCAGGGCACACTCACACACCATCCACTCACACACACACACACCTACGGGCAATTCAGCAACTCCAATTAGCCCCAGCATGTTTTTGGACTGTGGGGGGAAACCGGAGTACCCAGAGGAAACCCCACAACGACATGGGGAGAACATGCAAACTCCACACACATGTGACCCAGGCGGAGACACGAACCCGGGTCCCAGAGGTGTGAGGCGACAGTGCTAACCACTGCACCACCATGCCGCCCCTTATAGAAATTATTCTAGGTTTAAATAGTAATTTAGCTGAGTAACTAGGCTGAAATTCTAGATAGTTGCAATTTTAAGAATTATTACTATTATTCACAGCTTTTAAGCATGCAGTTGGATGACGGATGGATGGATATTCAGCCACCAGAAATGCCAATTGTTGTTAAGAGGATCAAAGTCTGCAAAGTAGTATGCAGGGTTTAAGGCCAGAACACAGCATACTCTCCGACAGAAAGCATAAAGTTCACTGGGGGAATTTCTGTGGCCACTGCCTGAACAGCATGTGTGGAGAATGTTTATGAGGGTCGAGCCATGCAGAGCTGCTGGCCCTGGCATGTAATGATGAATCACAAATCAGTTAAAAATCGGTGCAAATGCATGAAGATTTAAACCGGCTGATGTGGAAAATGAATCACTATTGTAGGAGTACTTCACAGTACTTTAACAGAAAAACTGGTGTAATATTACATTTGATTTCACAATGTGAGTTTGACGTCAGATGTCACTGCGTATCACGTCGACATCGTACGTCAGTTTTTGGTTTTGAGCGAACGCGAGATGATGAATGAATTTGAAACTGAGGACGGCACAGTGGTTAGTGCTGGCTTCGGTCCAGGGCCCTTTCTGTGTGGAGTTCGCATGCTCTCCCCGTTTTCGCCGGGGACTCCAGGTTCCTCCCACGGTCCAAAAGCATGCAGGATAGGTTGACTGGTGAGTCTAAATTGGCCCTGTTGTTGTGTGAGTGTGTGCGACCTGCGGTGTGTAGGTGACTGCCTGGGCTTGGTTCCTGTCTGCGCCCCTTGTTCCCGGGATAGGCTCCGGTCTCCCCCGCGATCCCAGTTGGGATTAAGTGGTTTCAGAAAATGGATGGATGGACGCAACCGCCCGATCTTCAATTGGCGGTGTGGCAGCATATTAGCTTTCCGGTAATCACAAACGAGGAGGAAACAGCGAGAAAAGCACAGACAAGACATAAACTGCATGCAAACATTGTAATAGACTGATAACATACACAAACAGGTCCACTGGCACCACCGTGAGCTGAGTGAAGATTATTAAAAGGGCAAAGCACGCTAAAAAGCTGCACATGCAAACCTTAGCTTATTTATTTGATTTATTTTTTTTTATTTACTTATTTTGATTTGGGATTTTTTTCAACAGTATTTTATTCAAATTCAGTTGCACTGTTCACAACAGTGTCAACAGTTCAGAAAGATAAATATAAGAATATTTTTGAATATATTTGTCTGCAGCTCATTCTGCAAAAAATGAGAAAATTGTATCGTGAACTCAGAATCGTGAATCGTATCAAATGGTTGAGTTGAATGTATCGTTACATCCCTAGTTCTTACAGTAGTACTATGGTATGGTGGGAGCCACATGACAGGAAGGCAGTACATTGCGAAGTCTGTAAGAACATCATTCGCACCTGAACTGCCCTCCATTGACCAGCTGTACTTTAACTGCCACAGTAACAAGGTTCAGTCTATAATCCAGGGACTCTGACCACCATCCACAAACACTGACTAGCAGATTCATGAACAGCTTCATTCGCCAACAATTCAAACCTGCAGCTTTTGCATCCCCTGTAACAGTCATTTCCACGGCAGCTGCACTGTACAGCTGTTACTGCACTTTATCCACCACTGACCACGTATCATCCAGTTTTGTCCTGCTTTGTATCGCACTGTTTCTGCACCATGTTGTCTTGTACTCCCTTGTGTTGTTATGCACCATCTGTGTTGTTCTGAGCAGTGCCATGATGCAATATTACAAAAAGATCTTGAGGAAATGCAGAGTTTCTGGAGGAGATTCTCACAGATCATGGCATGTGTTTATACTGAAGAAACTGTACAAATTGCTAGACATAAAACACAGGACTGGCAACTGTGGTACGTTTTAACACCTTGATAAAAAACTTAAAATCCAT
>NW_026043143.1:0-54832 GCF_023856365.1 Brienomyrus brachyistius | reverse complement strand
ACCTGCTTCTCGGGAGAAATAGCAGATATACGTCATGTATGTGACTAAATTCTTAAGCCAATAAGGGCAAAGTTGTGTCGTAATGGAGGCGGATCCAGTTTGTGCAGCCGGTTAAAGACACTACGGGCATGTAAATGGAGAACGAAATTATAGTTATACCGAATCTCCTACACACAATACCAAGGTTACCAACTTTGGTCAGCTGACCGGAGTGAGACGTTCAATTCCCGTAAGATTTCTTTGCGCCAGCCTGAGAGTCTGAAAACACGTCACACCAGATGCATGAGAGATGGAAACCTGGGATATTCAGTCGAATCAGATCAAATATGATGCTAAGTTAGTACTAAGTTAAAATATGTTCCGGACTTGTAACATGCACCCATGATTTGGAACAGTCAGCAGGCTGTCTCTGGCCACGCCCCCTACACTCGGTCCGGCCCCTGGCTTTTCCTGAATTCTGATTCCTTTAGATAAACATTGACTTCATTGATATTGTTATTGATTTATCGACAGACCATCATACGTTTTAGACGTTATAATAACAACACTCTATTGATCCCCAAAGAGAGAAATTCTCTCCTTGCCTGCCCCCTCTTACTGTCCATGATACACAAGCACATATGTAGAAAAACGTCAGCTTGGAAGCCAAGGCTGGACTTAACCTACTCCTTAGGGTTCAACTGGAAACTGCCCCATGGCCGAGCGGTCTAAAGCCTCCTGCGCAGCGAAAATGGCCTTTCAAAGTAAGGGGTATTCTGTTCTCCGAAGTAAGGCGTGGGTTCGAATCCAACTTCCGACAAAAGTTCTTCAATCGCTACAGCAGAATTTGAGCCACTGATCGGCTTTAATTGCTTTGTTTTATTTTTGCGTTTCAGGCAAAACTACATAACACTTAAGAGGTGCAGGATGATCTGTCTTGCTCTCGCGAGGTTTTTGTACGACGTGACATGGTGACATAATGCAGCGGACGATAAAAATCTAACCACAATGCATTGCGTCAGGACCAGAATGTATTGCTTTAAGCCAGCGCTGTATGTGGGTACATGAAGTGGAAAGCACCCAATAACAAACATAACATTTAAAAAAAATCTACAAACTAGTGGGAATATAAAATAAAATAAATGTGTCTGGGCAAATTGGTAAGTTAAATTAAATCGTTTTAAGCAGTGTTAAGCAGTGTGTGGTTTTAAACACGAGTAGCATGTACCGTGTTGACGGCGCATGAACGTATCTTGGCAGCACATGTAAAACTTAGATTTGCAAGCGGGATGTGAAACAGCATTTAGGTGTTTAAAACAGCAATAGAGTGCGTGTTTGTTCACGCAGTTACAATGTTTAGTTGTTATTTCTGTGGAACATCAGTGCAAACCCTTAGGGAACATGTTTTACATGTCAAACTTCACCGTCATGAACCACGATGCGTGTTCAAGTGTGGCGCTACAGATTGCCACAATACGTTTCGTTCATATGGGGAATTTAAGGCTCATTTTTACCGTAAACATAACACAGATTCATATATTGATACTACAAATGCCCTTACGGTGTTTACGTGTAATATGTCTATGTGCCAGCGCCAATGTCGCGATGTCAGATCACTAACAGCTCACTTAAAGGAACATATAGCCGAAGGACGTGTTGTGACATGTCCGGTGACAGGATGCGACCATACGTTCACTGTGAGATCGTCGTTTACAGCCTACATGTCCAGGAAACACAGACAATGTTCTGTGGACAGTATAAGAGATCTTAATAAGGAGACAGTTTCTCAGTTTCTTGAAACTGAACCGTTAGTTACAGGCCCTACAGAGAGATTTAGTGAGACTGATGAAGGTGAAGTCCATCTTACAGAAAATTTCAGTGACCTTTTTCTTAGAAATATTTCTCTTTTCTACTTGAAATTACATGGGCAGTTTCTTCTGCCAGCATCAACTATACAAAATATTATTGAAGAGATGCTAAGCATACATGAACTAGGACAGACATATACTTTGAATAAATTAAGTGCATTCCTGAAAAGTGACTTAACTGAATTAACAGATGAGGTTATTGGTAGTATATGTGATGTTGTGAAGGAATCTGACCTTTTCACCATTAGTCATGAAGGACCAATGAGAACCAATTTTTCAAGAACTAGGGCTTTTAAACAGATGTTTAGATACACAGAACCTGTAAAGTTGTACTTAGGAAGGGATGAAACAAGGTCACAGAGGTTTGCCTACTATGTTCCATTGAAAGACACTTTGAGACATTTACTGGAGTCAGACTTATGGCAGAATTGTGCTGCACAGGGTACATACGTACCATACACTGATGTGCTTTGTGATGTCAGTGATGGTCAGGTATATAAAAACAATGAGTTCTTTTCTCAAAACCCATCATGTCTAAAACTAATTCTATATCAAGATTCTTTTGAGGCGGTGAACCCATTAGGTTCAGCAAAAAGCAGCACAAAGTAGTAGCTGTATATTTGTCTCTGGCTAATTTACCACCTCATCAAGTACAGACCACATGTCACTTGTAATGCTGTGTCAGGAAAAAGACTTCAAACACTTTGGCCATGACAAAGTTTTCTCAAGGCTCATTGCAGACTTAAAAGACCTGGAAGACAATGGAATAACGGTGGCAGAGGAAAAAGTTAAAGGGACTGTTTTGTGCATTGCAGGGGACAATTTGGGGTCTCATAATATCGGTGGATTTACAGAAAATTTTAGTTTTTCTGAATATTTCTGCAGGTATTGCCGGACAACCCGAACAGATTTTCAAACAGATCCAAATGCATTTTACAGTCTGAGGAACAACAAAACGTTGAAGGTATAATATCTGAGTTTTAATTCATTGAATTACTTCGATGTTTGTATGCCTGGCCTGCCACCTTGTTTAGGCCATGACATTTTTGAGGGTATCCTTTCCTATGATTTAGCCCTTTACCTGAAGTACTTCATCAAGCAAAAAAAGTGGTTCACTTATTCAATTCTGAATAGACGCATTAAGAAATTTAAGTACAGTGGCTCTGATGTGTTGAGTAAGCCATGTGCAGTAAACTCCAATGGAGTAAAGCTTTATGGTCAGGCTGTTCAGAACTGGAATTTTCTAAGACTTCTTCCTGTGATCATGTGTGACAAGGTGAAAGAGCCCACAGATGATGATTGGCAGTTGACCCTTCAGCTAAAAGACATTGTGGAGCTGATTTGTGCACAGAAAATTTTATTGCCAGAGGTTGCATACCTTGACGTTCTTATCCAAGAATATCTTGCTTGTAGATTTTCTTTCTTTCCAGGACATAGGTTAAAGCCTAAGCATCACTACTTGCGACACTACCCTGCACTGATTTTAAAGTTTGGTCCTTTGATCAGGTTGTGGACAATGCGATTTGAAAGTAAATAAGGCACCATGGCAACAACAGTCAGAACAGCATCCAGTTCACAGCTAGTTTTAAAAATTGCTTTAACGCAGAGTGATTACAGGAAATAGGTGTACTGCTTAATATTAATTAAATTATTAAAATGTGCTAATAATAGACATATTTGTCAGTCAGACATTGTGCTTTTTAAAGAGCAGAAGGGATACATTAAATTACGATTATATTGTCCTTACTGTATATATTTTTACATTTTTCCCCTCAATGATTGTCAAGTGATCACAATTCTTACTGTGCTTTACCCCTCACTTGATAGAGATGTACCAAAACTGAACATATAACTGGATTTCACTCAGAATAACCAGGCCTTCTTTTTGGACTCTTTATCCCTTTTTATTTTATCTTCGCTTTCCTCAAGCCAGGCATTTACAGGTGAAAAACCTTAAACCACAAAACACCAACTTTCACCAATCTATCTTATGAGCAAACACAAAATTTTACTTTAAATGCATATATATATATATATATATACATACACACAAAATATACAATGAATGACCAATCTCAGCTTCAAATTTCCACACAATTATACATAACTTGTTCTGAATAAAATTCCTCCAAACATCAAAGTTTAAGATCAAACCACTGGGGAAACACATAAATGAGTTACTCAACGCAATAAATTGCAATGAAAAGCTAACCAATTAGACAATCGAACAATAGGTTTAACACTTCTGCCCATATGAATTATTAAAAGGAAAGTTCACCCTTAATACTTTTTTTTTTTCTTTTTAGCAATTTAATATTTAACTTTTAGATAAACTAAAAATAGAACCCCCCCTTTTAAACCGCATTAATGCAAACATCTGAATCAATAAAACAGCATTCCACATATTGTCATTAAGACACTTACAGCACACCATTTATTCCTAATACAGTCAAATACCACAACTCATATAATGTTACAAGCCAGCACCAGCGCCTCAATGCCTCATTAGCGCACCCCATTAAGAAATAAACCCCACTCGCAACAGGTAGTGCTTGCTACAAATAACATTTGCAACAAAGTCCAACACGCATGGTTCATGGTCTTACCGGCTGTCCGTTCAGAGTCTACTTTTCAGTACACAATCGCAGCACAGTTCCAGAAGCACTTGGTGTAGATTTGACCCTTTGCTTGTCGCGCTACCAATGCGTTTTGCCGACTTTATCCAAAATAAAGAGCAGGTGCGTCCGTTAATGCCTTCCCCTCGGGTGCACACAGGTGAGTAAACTTTGGTTCCGCATGACCACTTGCGTGAACGACGTAACCACTTGCTGGAATGACGTTCATCGCAACAATGATATAAATATTTTCCCCCCTGACATATAATCAGTGTAAGCACACAAACACATTGGCCGGTTATCCTATTCATTCAGTTCCACGGACAGTGACCTGTGTTACTGTGCTGTGACATCTGGTTCCTTCATTGGCTCTGTATATTTCTATAAATGACTAAATGGCTCTGTTGTAGAAATTTCCAGCCAGAGACTTGGTTCCTATATAACGAGAAGATTTTATTTTTACTCGGACTGAGAAGCTACAGAAAATCATCTCTGCATGTGATCTCCCCTTTACTGCTCAAGCAGAGCACACGCACATCAGCAAGTGTCAAGGCAGCAAGTGCATACAAACAACTTCTCAGGGCCTTCAGGAAGAGTCAGACTGCGGTGTCATTCAGAGATACCATTGTCTAAGACTTGCACTAAAACATTCTATGCACTTGGGCATATTTAAACAAAGTAGTATGGTACCTATGTCAGAATCCATCCCTGCCTTGTCCTGTTCACATGTCACTGGCCATCCTATTCTCTCCTCTGTCTTGTACCCCTTAGCCCATAGTGTGTTTGCCTGCTCATCGGGCCACCATGTGGCTTAACGGGCCAAGTGGTTGGCCACCGTGCCTGACTCCCCTTTTGATTGTGGGTTTTGAGGATATCAGTGGGTCTGTGTTTTCATGATTGTCCCCCAGGCCACCATGCAGCTCAGCCCTTGATTCCAACTACAGTAGCAATCAGGTGGTTCTCGGTCTACTAGGACTGTATAACAGGATTCTTCACCCATTCTATCTTTACTCCTTCAGCCGCATACATGAGTCAGACCTATAGGTTATTCAAATTCCGTCCTGCCAAATTTACTGGACAGGAAGTGGACACTGCAAATGAATGTGTGAATACGCCAATACCTACATCTTTACAAGTTACATTAAGGGGTTTGGTACAGTAAATGGCTGTGAGGTGGGATTTCTTCTTGATGTCTGTTTGTAGCCCGTCCACCAGCAGCTGCTGCTGTATTTATCACACCAAGCAGGGAAAGTATATTGCTAAATTTTCCTTAGTTCAATTACGCTTGATTAAGCTAATTAAGCCGGCTATGTTATTTACATTCAGAAGGATGCCGCCATATTGGGTTATACACAGATGCCACGATAGCTCACACTCACATTCCCTCTTCATTATTTTTCTAAACACACTCTATCCTGCCTTGTCACCTGCAACAAGATCTCACTCCCTGTAGCAATAAAAGTCTTTCTTATGATTGAGCAGATTTCTGCTTCTCTCCTAACCATGGGCATCCAAAGTAAGATGAAGCAAAATGTTAGGAAATTTGATAACACATGGTTACTCTTTTGGTAACAGTGACTTTGGTTTTATTTTGATAGATGTAAACTACATAATATGGTCTTAACCTTGTTTTCTGTCCTAAAAGCAAACTTTTATGTTACAGGAGAAAAGTGCACAGCTGCTTGGATCAACCCCAGCTAATCAGCGCATATGGGAATCTTTTCAAAATACCATGTGAGTCTTATGCAATTTACCCAATTAATATAAGCTCTTTAGATGACGCTTAAATAATCAATTCCCATCAACTTAGTGTCAAAACACAAACTCAGTGGCAAAAAAGTGAAGGGCAACAGACTAAGTTGTGAAAATGAAATCTGCATGTGATGAAAGGGCATGTGACTGTATCGCGATGATTATAATCATCAGATCAAACGGACCACGGAGTTGGCGGTATGGTCACACTGCTGGTCCCATGTCAGTAGGGTATAGCACACCCCTGGGCCCGGATACTACTAGGATGTCACTGGTGTACCACTGTGCCGTCAGAGTGTGGTGTGTCACTCCACAGCATTGGCAGGATTGCTCCTCTCCCTGCAGCGCCACCATACGCACATGACGGTCATCTGTGGTACTGCAGAACTGAGATGTATCGCTGAACATGGTAGGACGCCAGTCGTCATCAGTCCATCAGTCCATGCCTCCCAGTGACTACACCACTCCAAACGCAACCGTTTCTGTGCTATTGTGAACGGCAGCCTATGCATGGGACGGTGAACCCGTAGTCCAGCTGATGCCAGTCATCGCGACACGATGATATAGGGTGTTGTAGAGAGTCCAGTAGCTGTGTCCATATATCAGGCGCAGGTGTCATGGGGATCTGTGATGCTTGGAGCACAATCCGACGATCCTTCCTTGGCGTGGTCTGTCTTGGATGACCAGAAACTTCACGACGTGTGTGGATGCCTCACGTGCCCATTGGTTTCAATATCAGGCCACTGTGATATCCGCATGGCCCACATGCAATTGCAGCACATGACCACCTGGCTTCATGTAAACCCGCAATGCAACCCTATCAAACTCCGTCAAGTGCCGTTAACACTGTCTAATGTGACTACGAGGCATCCTGTGTCTGGTGATTAAACATGCCAACTCCTTGCAATTTGAATCATTTACATATCCATCACTGGTCTGCACATGTACCAGATTACATCTTTAATCGGATAGTTACTTCTGGGTTCTCAACTTTTTTTTTCATAATACCCCTTAAGTGTATATGCCCTTCACTGATGAGAAATTCATCAACATCTAAGTCCTACATTCATGTACAATGCATATTAAATGAATATTTTGTCACTATTAGTTTTGATGTATCATTCTTTGAATGCACTCAATTGAATCATGGACAGTGGTTCCACATGGAAAAAAATGAATATTCCGAAAAGGAAAAATCCTTCTTCGGTTGATACATTCACTTTGTGTTCTGAGAATTTTTCCCTTGAGTGCCTTGTACAGTATGTCTAGTGTGTTTTTGGTGTGAATGTGGCCATAATCATACAAGGAAAAAACCACTGACTTGTAGTGAACATGTAAAACCGCAACATGCAGTGTCATACGTAACTGAAATAAGAAATGCTGGATTGCCTGAGTTGCATGCGTGCATGTTTTTTAATATGGGCAACATGGTTCCCTGAGATGCCTCAGTGTTGCTCACCGCCATCTCTAACACACAACCTCACAAACCATCTTAAAACTACTGAAAGAAATAATTGGCTACACTGCAGCTCCACTGTTTTGTTTGGCACCCCTGCATGTCCTGCATTGTGTGGGGAAAAAAGCTGAAGGCTGAGGAATGTTACATAACACAGCTAGAATGTAAAAACTCTCTCTGGTGTAATTCACTGCGTAAAACCAATGGTCCTAAGTGTGGTGTCTTCTTCATAACACTCCCTGATGTTTGTGTCCGTGACCATGAGATAGGGTGGCTGCTTTTCTTCCTTGCTTTCCTTGTATTCCTACGTTTCCTCCCCAGCCTTGGTTGGTAGGTCAGGCAGCATCACCTTGTTTTAATAGACCCAGGTGCAATTTATCTTGAAATTAGACTCAAGTGCAGAAAATGTTCTATCAGAAGTCTTTGACAATCTCTGAATTACACAGAAATCTGACTTCTTCTGAAGCTGTGAAATTGTTCATCTGTATTTGCTGCATTGGTACTTGTTGATGTGCGTGTGCCCTGCTTAAGGAGTAAAGGGGAGATGACATGCAGAGCTAGTTTTCTGTAGTTTATTTTCTTTGTCTGAATAATAATATTCTCTTCATATAGGAACCCAGTCTCTGGCTGGAAATTTCTACAATAGAGCCATTTAGTTATTTCTAGAAAAATATTTAGAGCCAATGACCTGATGTCATAGTAACACAGGTCACTGTCCGTGGTGCTGAATTCTCTACTTGATGGGCTGGTGCTGAATGAATAGGCCAGGTGTCTGTGTGCTTCCACTGACTGGCACCCAGACATATAATGACTTTTAACAATGAAGGGGGAAAAGTCCAGACAGGAAATTAGTCAACAGTAATTAGTAATCAAATATAGTTCTCATTTATCATTATGTAAATTTCAAAAACCTTTTCTGACTATTAATCTGCACGTTGCAATAATTTAATATTAACTAACTTGCTGTAACGTAAAGTGAAAAACAAGTTTTAAAACTAGCTGTGAAATTTTTGATGCTGTTGACCTGAATGTTGTTGCCAGAGCCTTAGGATACGTCTCTACACATAAGTGAGGGGATGGATGCACTATTCTATGGAGGCTTCTGAAGAGAATTATTATCCCAAATTTAAATTGAGAGAGATGATTAATTCCTTTTTAATGCAGTCTGCCTTAAGAGCCCCTGTTCTGCCGTTGATCTTTTGCATGGATGCTATCATGTATTAGTTTACTCTATGAAATTTAGTTTGAATTTTGATCACATGTCAAACTAAAGCATTTTGGACTGGTTTCCTGAGTTCTTTTTAACGCTGTTAAGTTACATTTTTATTTCAGCATAATTACAAGTTCCCGCAGGGAAGAAATAAGTCAGTTACTTAATAAATGACTATAAAGTAGTTGCTGCAGTATATATTCCATAAATTTACTGAACTGGAGTTTTATGCATCCTTACAAAGTAATAACTGTATGTGTTCTTTAAGTATGAAAGAGTTTAGGACATTGTCACCTGCAGTGGACAGCCACGTGTCCCCATAATTATAACTTTAGATTATATTTCTGCATGACTGAGTATTCACTGAGTACCTGGTAGTGTTGGATGATATTTACGTCTCATATTTACCATTTATGTCAGTCTTCAAAGTGTGTGGATTATTAAGGTTGGTCTTGGTTGTTTTCTTCCCTGGAGAAACAGAAGTTTAATGCCATGATGCCACAGCAGCTCGCCGTTCCTGTCAGTACGGTGGAGGTAAGAGTTTGAAACATTCATCAGCCTGTCAGCTACGCATCTCGCCTGGACATGGGACTCAGCTTTTATTCTTCCATAATACCGCTTAAGTACCTCACTCTACTCAATCTCAGTACTGTTTAAGGGTAAATAACTTTTGTCACTGACTGCCAGAGATTATGGCAATTAAATGGAAAATATGAAGCAGACATATGAAATACAGTGGGCTGTTTGCAGTAAGTTGGGCTTAGGGTTAGTAATGGGGCTTTTTCCACTGACTTCTGCTTCTGTGCCCTTTCTTCACACTGCTGTTCAACTGTCCTCTTTATAGGAGGGAGGAGCAGCGCAAATGCAGCCGACAGATATAAAGCCATGTGCTGGCAGCAGACGCTTCGCACCCCTTAATAGCATATCTGTTGCTGGTAAGACTGTCTGTGCTGCCGGTCATCTCAGTAACCAGGTGAAACTCCCCAGGCAAGATCAGGACAATGTTGTGTTGAGTTTCAGTGAGTTTCCTGTGTGTAAAGCCAGTTTTGGGGTCAATGTGGAGCCTGGTCCAGTCATGAGCTGGGGAGACGTGACCAAGGCTGCACTGTTACTCTTGTGTGTCTTTTCATTCAAAACTCTTTTTTTTTTTATTTCCCCATAGTGTCCATCATCTTGAGCAGCACCGGCTGTCATTTAGCACAAAAGATGCCTGTTCAGTTTTCCATCTGAACAAGGGCCCTCTGGACCCAGGTGTGCACTACATGAGCACTTTGTTCCTGACTCCTTATCAGCGTTTACATTTACACTCTCAGCCAGTCTTTAATCTGCAAAGTTACGCTTGGTGAGATTTATACAGACACGAGTAAAGAGGATTTTTTCACTTTTCCCAAATTCCCTCTAAGTCTGTATTTTCACCTCTTGAATGCTGGGATTTGTAGGCCCAGCTCTTCACCATGTATAACAACATCACCCTCAACGCTAGAGAAACCAAGGAGCTGATCCTGGACTTTCGCAAACGGATGACTCCCCAAAGTCCTATCTACATCGCAGAGGATGCTGTAGAGGCTTCAACAGCTTCCAGTTCCTCGGGCACACAGCTTCTGGCGGTCAAAGGCATCGTCTTCAGGTGCTGCCTCAGAAAAGCAAGCAGCACCTTGAGAGACTCTAGCCACCCAGCACTGTCACTTTTCACCTTCCATCCATCCATCTGCACAAGCATTTCCAGATTTAGAGACAAGTTTCCTCCCCATTGCTGTTAACCAGCCAGTGACGCTGACATTTCCTCACACTGCCACTGTTACCTCATTCTGTACTGTTACTGTGTCTGTCTATGCTGGTGCCATTACTTTAATTTTATTTATATAGTATTATCACTGGTTATACTGTTGAGGTGCAACTACAGACAATTTTTCTTTGAATTAATCTAGCGACTATTTTCCCAAGCTGTTGATTCATCAAAACTATTATTTTTCCTCCAGAAAATCAGATTGACCGTTTAAGTTAATATTATTTTAAGAACAACACAAACTACGTCATTGCGGGGTTTTAGATAATGGACACTATACAGATATTTTTTTCGCCCACCATTCAATAAGCAGATAAGTAACTTGTCTAAAATATTTAGATTTGTATTGTGATCCCCAAAAGTTAGTAATCTGTATAAAATCAGTGTATCTTTGTTTTTTAAATTTGATTCTGTAAATCAATGTACACTGAACAAAAATATAAACGCAACACTTTTGTTTTTGCTCCCATTTTTCATGAGATGGACTTAAAGATCTACAATTCATTCCAGATACACAATATTACCATTTCTCTCAAACATTTCTCACAAATCAGTCTAAATGTGTGATAGTGAGCACTTCTGCTTTGCTGAGATAATCCATCCCACCTCACAGGTGTGCCACATCAAGATGCTGATCTGACATCATGGGTAGTGCACAGGTGTACCTTATACTGCCCACAATAAAAGGCCACCCTGGAATGTGCAGTTTTGTCTCACAGCAAAATGCCACAGATGCCACAAGCATTGAGGGAGCGTGCAATTGGCATGCTGACAGCAGGAATGTCAACCAGATCTGTTGCTCGTGCATTGAATGTTCATTTCTCAACCATAAGCCGTCTCCAAAGGCGTTTCAGAGAATATGGCAGTACATCCAACCGGCCTCACAACCGCAGACCACGTGTAACCACACCAGCCCAGGACCTCCACATCCAGCAGGTTCACCTCCAAGATCGTCTGAGACCAGCCACTCAGACAGATAATGCACGGCCCCATGTTGCAAGGATCTGTACACAGTTCTTGGAAGCTGAAAATGTCCCAGTTCTTGCATGGCCAGCATACTCACCGGACATGTCACCCGTTGAGCATGTTTGGGATGTGCTTGACCGGCGTATACGACAGCGTGTACCAGTTCCCACTAATATCCAACAACTTCGCACAGCCATTGAAGAGGAGTGGACCAACATTCCACAGGCCACAATTGACAATCTGATAAACTCTATGCGAAGAAGATGTGTTGCATTGCATGAGGCAAATGGTGGTCACACCAGATACTGACCGGTTCTGAGTCCCCAGACCCCCAATAAAGCAAAAAACTGCACATTCCAGGGTGGCCTTTTATTGTGGGCAGTATAAGGTACACCTGTGCACTACCCATGATGTCAGATCAGCATCTTGATGTGGCACACCTGTGAGGTGGGATGGATTATCTCAGCAAAGCAGAAGTGCTCACTATCACACATTTAGACTGATTTGTGAGAAATGTTTGAGAGAAATGGTAATATTGTGTATCTGGAATGAATTGTAGGTCTTTAAGTCCATCTCATGAAAAATGGGAGCAGAAACAAGAGTGTTGCGTTTATATTTTTGTTCAGTATAGAATAAGCCCAGATTTTAACCTAAAAATTTTCCTCAAATGTTTATTCAGTGGAGATAAGTACAACCTCTAAAGATAGGCATACACCCGTTTTGGCAGTGTCTCCGGATCCCATGACAAATAATGCCTTCAGTACATCCTCCTCAACCCACACTGAAAGCAGAAGTGCTATGGGCTTTGCAAACGGTTTGCCGACATCACTCCTATACGTCCAATGATGACATTCACACCGTCTCCAGGGTGATGTTCCCTGACTCGCAGGGTCACTTGTGGTAAAGATAAAACCGCTTTTCTTGCGCGATTTGGACTCGCTCCATATATTAAAAGGGAGCTTCGTTGTCATGTTTGACGTAAGTATGAACAGGACCATCAAAAGAAAACAACTGGATGTGCATGTCAGGTATTGGGTGAATTATGAGAATGGCTCTCGAGTGCAGTCCTGGTTCTGGGATCACAGTACATGAGCCACTCCACCGCTGAAGACTTACTGGAGAAGTTTAAGGTAAGCCATTCAATAACATTTAAACTCATTAACGAACCCATGATTTTTAAATATCGATGGTTTATCTTTACATGTGTTTAAATGGGAGAACCATATTTATTGGTAAGCATATTTTAAAGATTTTATTGCTGCTTCATGGCTTTTGCTGCAAAAAAAATAGTTCATTGAGGAAATAGAATGTTTAAGTGTTGTGTAGCAACATGTACAGCTGTTGTACAGGCAAAAACTCTGGCTCAGTCCAAAGGAGGTGGATATAGGAATGGCTGTCATCAAGGTGGGACTTCTGTGAATTCACTGGTATCTTTACATACAAATGTATCAAACAATTGTGAAGTAAAAAATATGTGAATAACATGGAGTTTGAGCTGGTTTGATATGTACAGCTGAGGTAGTGTTAACCTTGGGCTGAGTGTGCAGAAAGATTCTGGAAATTTGACAAACCATCTTTTTGTCAGAGACAGTCAGGAGCCAAAGGCAGTGGAAGTGACCTTGGTGTCCTTCAGATTAAAAAAAATTGCCAGATTGTGCTCTCAAAAATGTGCAAAAAGGCCTTGGATAAATGCCCTCTGAAGTACTCGATTGTACATGAGATGACGTGCTTGGACCCAAACAAAATGCACACCAGCCAGATAACTGCCAGCAGAAAAGGAGAAATCTCATGCAGAAGTTTGCGCAGGAGAATCGGTTGGCAGGCAGGATATCTGCTGGTAAATCATAGGATAAGAATAGGATAGTTCAGAATATTATTTTTAAATTATGCTTTTCTTTTTTCACATCTAACTGAATCAGGGACGGATTACAAACCGGGTTAGCGGGGCCGCTGCCCAGGGGCCCTTGGGGTGCAGGGGGCCCGTGGGCCCCAAGCCCAAAACAATTTGCAACGCTTATCAGCAATGTATTTTCGTTTGTCTATTTTAGAGGGCCTACATTCTTTGATCCTCTGCCTACAAGGTCCCCTGACCCTATAGGGAGGGTGTTTGGCTGCCAAGGGCCCTTGACTTGTGGTGGTTGTGGTGGTGGTGCAGGTGGTGGTGGTGGGGGGGGGCCTCGCGAACGTTTTACCCAGGGGCCCACACAACCCATAATCCGTCCCTGAACTGAATAGTGTTAACACGTAGATTTTAGCAGTATTTAGAAGACCGACTCTTGGTGTTTGAAAAGAAGCATCAGCCCAGTTATATTTTCTTTGATGAGCCTAGAGATATCTCAAGATTAAATTAAAATGATTGCACATTTATGGTATCATAGGAAAATTGGGTTATAAATCACTTTCCTATTCTACATGTGATTCTGTGTATTGACATTGTTGATCTGCATCTAATCTACTGTAATTAATGTAATTACAGGTGATGCAATATCCCAGCAGTCTGATAATCACCTGCACAATGAGGCAAAAGGCTTGGATTTTATATCCTTCATTCCTTCAGCACCATCCAAAGTTGATGTCTTTTTACATCAAAAAGTTAGTGGGCCTTATCCTGACCTCTGGATGTTCTGCAAGAACTTGCTGCTGCTGTCCTATGGGCAAGCCGAAGTGGAACGAATAGAGGTGGAGACCTGCAACTTATCAGAGGAAACAGTTGTTGCACAGAGGCTTATATGCGACCATGTCAGAGTGTGTGGGGGAGCAACCAAAGCGCCTCTGACCAAAGGTGAAAGATGAGCGAAAAGCAAAAAAGAAAACTTGAGGAACTCAAGAGGAAGAGAGTCTCACTGGAAAGTGTATGTGAGAGTTTACAAAAGGATGCTGAGCACATGGCAGAGGAAGCAGAGAGTGCTGCTGGAACCAAAAGGGCAACATTACTTACCAAGTCCAATACTCTGAGCCGACGAGCGAAGGAGGAGAAAGAGCAGTTGGTGGTCTTAAATGCAGATACTGAAGAATAGGCTACTGAACTGTGACTCCTAACACATCAAGAGTGAATCGGTGGAAACAAAAATATTTAGGTTCTTTGCATTTTTGGAGTATTTTACTTTCTGTGCCTGTTTGTACATTGTTCACAGCCATAATACTTTATAATTACAAGGTAGTTTTATGTTAGAGCTCTTGCTCCAATAAATATGTGCCTTGTAATTAACTAAATTCTAGGCTATTCAGTTTTTTTTGCCCTCGTGATGGTCGTGGGTTGTGAAAAAAGCCTTCTTCTTAGGGGTACCGCTGGGGCCAGCCGGGCGTATGTCGTGGCTTCAGTGAGTACTTATGTTTGTCATGCTGCCTGTGTACTTTATAGCGGCACAACATATTTCTGCAAATTGCATGCGTCAAATTGTCTGTCTCTCTTAAAAAATATGAAGTGTCACCAAAATTTTAAACGGGGAATCAATCTCAATGAAAAATATTCGTCAAGTAACGTTTCTAAAATAATATAGACATACTAATAATTATATATTAATAAATCGGATGAACGATGCATCCCAAATTGTATCCGCTGCGCACTTCTTAATCAGGGCAATCGCATCGTGGAGGTTTCTGCAGACGCCCAAAAAGACTTACTTAAGAAAACTGTTGCATGATAATTTGTACCATTTTCAAGGGTGGGGGGCGTGCAGTAGATGCCCCCTTTATTTTTGTGCTTCTGCCGTTCAAACCGAGCAGCACTGAGTTTGTCATGGCACCTGACGCCAAATCTACTGCTTAGCTGCTACAGACAGAACTATCTTCAAATCACCACTAGGGGGTGTCAATGCTGCAGCTTCGTTCTATGGTTGATCTTTTTCAAAGACAGTTTTTTTTCTCTCTCTCCACATAATCAACTTAACTGATTAGCGTGCTTTCATAGTAATGGTTTTTAATCCGTGTTAATCTTCTGAACAATGACTAGTAAAGGTTCTATGAGGTTGTCCTACTTACTATGGATTTTAAGTTTTTTATCAAGGTGTTAAAACGTACCACAGTTGCCAGTCCTGTGTTTTATGTCTAGCAATTTGTACAGTTTCTTCAGTATAAACACATGCCATGATCTGTGAGAATCTCCTCCAGAACTCTGCATTTCCTCAAGATCTTTTTGTAATATTGCATCATGGCACTGCTCAGAACAACACAGATGGTGCATAACAACACAAGGGAGTACAAGACAACATGGTGCAGAAACAGTGCGATACAAAGCAGGACAAAACTGGATGATACGTGGTCAGTGGTGGATAAAGTGCAGTAACAGCTGTACAGTGCAGCTGCCGTGGAAATGACTGTTACAGGGGATGCAAAAGCTGCAGGTTTGAATTGTTTGGCGAATGAAGCTGTTCATGAATCTGCTAGTCAGTGTTTGTGGATGGTGGTCAGAGTCCTGGATTATAGACTGAACCTTGTTACTGTGGCAGTTAAAGTACAGCTGGTCAATGGAGGGCAGTTCAGTGCGAATGATGTTCTTAACAGACTTCGCAATGTACTGCCTTCCTGTCATGTGGCTCCACCATACCATAGTACTACTGTAAGAACTAGGGATGTAACGATACATTCAACTCACCATTTGATACGATTCACGATTCTGAGTTCACGATACAATTTTCTAATTTTTTGCAGAATGAGCTGCAGACAAATATATTCAAAAATATTCTTATATTTATCTTTCTGAACTGTTGACACTGTTGTGAACAGTGCAACTGAATTTGAATAAAATACTGTTGAAAAAAATCCCAAATCAAAATAAGTAAATAAAAAAAAAATAAATCAAATAAATAAGCTAAGGTTTGCATGTGCAGCTTTTTAGCGTGCTTTGCCCTTTTAATAATCTTCACTCAGCTCACGGTGGTGCCAGTGGACCTGTTTGTGTATGTTATCAGTCTATTACAATGTTTGCATGCAGTTTATGTCTTGTCTGTGCTTTTCTCGCTGTTTCCTCCTCGTTTGTGATTACCGGAAAGCTAATATGCTGCCACACCGCCAATTGAAGATCGGGGGGTGCGTCCATCCATCCATTTTCTGAAACCACTTAATCCCAACTGGGATCGCGGGGGAGACCGGAGCCTATCCCGGGAACAAGGGGCGCAGACAGGAACCAAGCCCAGGCAGTCACCTACACACCGCAGGTCGCACACACTCACACAACTACAGGGCCAATTTAGACTCACCAGTCAACCTATCCTGCATGCTTTTGGACCGTGGGAGGAACCTGGAGTCCCCGGCGAAAACGGGGAGAGCATGCGAACTCCACACAGAAAGGGCCCTGGACCGAAGCCAGCACTAACCACTGTGCCGTCCTCAGTTTCAAATTCATTCATCATCTCGCGTTCGCTCAAAACCAAAAACTGACGTACGATGTCGACGTGATACGCAGTGACATCTGACGTCAAACTCACATTGTGAAATCAAATGTAATATTACACCAGTTTTTCTGTTAAAGTACTGTGAAGTACTCCTACAATAGTGATTCATTTTCCACATCAGCCGGTTTAAATCTTCATGCATTTGCACCGATTTTTAACTGATTTGTGATTCATCATTACATGCCAGGGCCAGCAGCTCTGCATGGCTCGACCCTCATAAACATTCTCCACACATGCTGTTCAGGCAGTGGCCACAGAAATTCCCCCAGTGAACTTTATGCTTTCTGTCGGAGAGTATGCTGTGTTCTGGCCTTAAACCCTGCATACTACTTTGCAGACTTTGATCCTCTTAACAACAATTGGCATTTCTGGTGGCTGAATATCCATCCATCCGTCATCCAACTGCATGCTTAAAAGCTGTGAATAATAGTAATAATTCTTAAAATTGCAACTATCTAGAATTTCAGCCTAGTTACTCAGCTAAATTACTATTTAAACCTAGAATAATTTCTATAAGGGGCGGCATGGTGGTGCAGTGGTTAGCACTGTCGCCTCACACCTCTGGGACCCGGGTTCGTGTCTCCGCCTGGGTCACATGTGTGTGGAGTTTGCATGTTCTCCCCATGTCGTTGTGGGGTTTCCTCTGGGTACTCCGGTTTCCCCCCACAGTCCAAAAACATGCTGGGGCTAATTGGAGTTGCTGAATTGCCCGTAGGTGTGTGTGTGTGAGTGGATGGTGTGTGAGTGTGCCCTGCGATGGGCTGGCCCCCCATCCTGGGTTGTTCCCTGCCTCGTGCCCATTGATTCTGGGATAGGCTCCGGACCCCCCGCGACCCAATAGGATAAGCGGTTTGGAAAATGGATGGATGGATAATTTCTATATGTGTGATAGAATCAAAAAATATTTTGTTTTACATATAAATCTTCACAAGGTGTATTACACATGGTATTCCCCAGACACCGCCACCCCAACAGATGCTTTGTTTGTTAAGACAATAGCTCAGAAAGTGGTTGATCGATCTTTTGCAGCTTTTACCAAGGTTTGTACAAGCCAAAATTAAATTTTGAAACGGATCCCTGCCACACCCTGCCCTCCTGAACCTCCCGTTTCCTCCCTAGTGTGGTATAACGTGCCATGCCTGTTCCGCGTTTGTTTTACCTCTCCTTCCTGCCCTTGTGTTACTCATTTCAGGTGCCTCTAGTTTGCTCCCTGCTTAGCCTTGTATAAATGTGCTTCTCAGTCCTGCCTTTAATGTTGCTGCTGCTGTTTGCCTGTGTGTTCTTCCCTGCTTATGATTCCCCCGTGATCCAGTTGTGATCCAGTTGTCTTCATATCATGTATTCAACTCTACTGCCTCAGTCCAGTATTATCTCTGACCATCATCTTATTGCGTTCAATATTTCCCTTGCTCAAAATATTAGCCCCCCGACTCGCTTCTATATGCCAAACGTACAATCACGTCAAATACAGCAAGTAACTTTATCGATAACCTCCCTGAGCTATCGTTTTCAACCAAACTAATGTCGAATTCTGCTGAACTTGATAGCATTACGGATTATTTAGCATCTATGCTTAATTCCACTAGAGAAAATTGCTCAGTTAAAAATAAAAAAGGTTGTACGAGGTTTACTTTGGGCCTCCGCCGATGCCACCCATTGTCTTACCATGTGAGCGTCTCAGGGACTATGCCCGGTGCCTAGGAACATAGTGTGTACGCCCCTCAGAGGGTAGACCGGTACCTGTCATCAGCGTGTGCGAACTCCAGAGGTGTAGTTTTGGTATCCACCTAACTTAACTTGGGCAGTCAAGTTTGGGACCCGGATAAATAAATGGGATTTAACCCAGAGGCTGCAAGATAGTATTTACCACCATAGTCCTAATAAGGATAGAAGTCCAATCTGGAAAGTTTATGAAGAAGTTAGCAAATCAGACAGTCATAAAGTAATCGAAACAACATTTATTAAAAATACTACAATATACAATTATTGACATGTGGACACATACTTGTAAATACATTTGGACAAATACAATATTAAACAATCACATTCCTCAGCTGAGAGTGAACAAAGTTCTGTGGAAAGTATCTGACTACAGATAGACTTTCACCCAGTTCTCTGCGGGAGCTCTGATTACAGAGTGACTCCCCGACTACTTCTGAAGCCCTTCCTTAAGTATCCAGACCAGGTGATGGCATGTTTCTGAAGACTGACTAATTTCGGTCAATGGTTAATTTTAGGGGCATTGCTGACCTTGGTTCTCAAGTCCCCAGCCAATCAGATCACTTTAGGGGGTGGTTGTAATTCCCTTGTTCTACCATGAGAGAATCTCTCTCAGTTTGGTGGGTTGAGCCGAAGTTTCTGTATTTCTCTTAGGAAAAGCTATACTGCCTTAAATCTGAGAGTATAATACTCCTCGTCTCATGCCTATTCAAACGAGACCAAACATGCGTGTATTTGTCCCTAACATCTATGTGTGCTGAGTTATCCTGTTTATAGTGGAAAAGGTGTCTGTGTCTGGAGGCTGACAGCTGTTGTTGCTGTGGATTGATTGTGGAACTCTGGTCACTCCGGGGGTGAAAGGTCTTGCTTTTTCTGTGCTGCTCCAGTTATTCCTATCCAGTCTCTCAGGAGCCGGCAGGCCTTTGCCTTCCTTAAAAGGGGTGGTTTGACGAGTTGAGTCCAGTCTTGCCTGGGCCAGCGGAGCTCTGAAATAGACTGATGCAGGCTGATCAGAGTTGGGGCCTGCAGGACCTATAAGTTTTATGTCCTTACAGAATGTAAGTGGCATCATACTAAACTAGTGGTGTTCGAACTAGCATGGAAAGAGGCTATGGGTAGCTACAAAAAGGCTCTTAGTGCCGCCAAATCATCTAGTATCTATCAGAACTAATTGAAATAAACAAAAATAATCCTAGATTCCTATTTACTATGGTGTCCAAGCTGACTAATAACCAGACCACTGGTTATTTTCCAGTGACGACTTTATGAAACTTTTTGACCAAAAATATGCTCAATTAAACAGAACATTTTGAATATTGAATATTGGTTAACCAGTCAGAACTGATGTACTTAATTTTATCTTCAAATTCATCTACTTGTATGCTAGACCCTGTTCCATCAAAATTATTCAGCGATGCTCCCAGCATTGATTGAACCGCTACTAGCAATAGTTAAACTAAAACATATAATCATATTACCCCAATTTTATCTTCACTGCACTGGCTGCCAGTTAGATTTCGTGTTGACTACAAAACACTGCTCTTAACCTATAAAGCTGTAAATGGTCTTGCACCGCAGTATGTGAGTGACCTCATTTGCGTTCCGAATCATACACTTAGATGACGAGATGGAGGTATTCTATCCGTACCCAGAATAAAGAACATTACCTTTGGGGGAAGAGCATTTGCTCATAAAGCACCACAGCTATGGAATAAACTTCCTATTAGTGTTCGGAACTCAGACACAATCTCTGCTTTTAAGTCAAGGCTTAAGATGTACCTCTTTCGCCAGTCTTTTGGATAGTTAAATCTTCTTTTCTAAGGTGAATGGGAAATCTGGAGGTTCATAGTTATTTGAGATTGAAGGGGAAAGGGGGGATTGGTGCTGTCGTCCTGCCACTCTCGCCGATCACTTAAGCTGTGGATGGGAGGTGGCTTGACGCCAAAACCTCTGTAAACCCTCATGCCTGTGCTTCCTTCCAGGTCACTCTTTTAGGCAGGCTGTCATAGTTGCTTTAGTCCTGCCGGTTAGGTGTAGGGCAATAACTCTTCTCCATCTTCTCTTTTTCGAGCTGATACCGAGCCGACTACACCGTGTGAACCCGCACCTGGACTCCTGGATATAACTACATGAAACCAACTGGGACTTTATAACTATATGAACTCTAATGAATGTCAATGTAAATGCAGTTTCATGCTCCTTGGTCGCCCAGAGGAGGATGGGGTCCCCTTCTGAGTCTAGGTTCCACTCAAGGTTTCTTCCTGCTAGAGGGAGTTTCCTTGCCACTGTCGCCTCAGGCTTGCTTGGTGGGGTTCTGGCCGGTTAAATGTAAAGTGCTTTGTGACAATGCATGTCGTTAAAAGCGCTATATAAATAAAATTGAATTGAATTGAAGTGCTTCCTCAGATTCATTTTTAAATGTTCTCCAGCTAATTTCCACTATGGCCACGAGTTCTAGTATTTTAAATTAATATTGAAATGGTCATTTGGCTGAACAGCATCCCGACCTGTTAGAATCTTATATACCTGGATCATGTCCCCCCATAGTCTCCTTTGCTTGAGGCTAAACAGATTCAGCTCAGCGAACCTCTCCTCATAAGACATTCCTCTAAGTGCAGGAATCATTCTAGTCATCCTACGTTGCACCTTTTCCAAGGCAGCAATGTCCTTCTGAAGGTATGGTGACCAAACCTGCACACAGTATTCTAGGTGGGATCTTACCAAGGAATTATATAATCGTAGCATCACTTCTCTTGACTTACATCTCTAGGTGTGTGGAGTTTAATCCAACATCCTTTTGCCTTTTTTTAATGCTTCCCCACACTGGCAAGAGTGGGACATGGAAGTATCAACATACACACCGAGATCTTTCTCGTAATCAGCTACCTTTATTTCAGTGGAACCCATAAAATATCTGTACTTTACTATATTTACTATATTTCTGCTCCCTGCATGGATTACCTTATATTTATCTATGTTAAATTTCATCTGCCACGTATGAGCCCAGTCGCTAATTAAATCCAGATCCTGTTGTAGCCTCTCTGGACATGAGACATGATCTAACATCAATCAGAAGATACCACACCAGCAGATAATGATTTCTGGAATAGTAAAGTTAAAGGTTGGCTAATAATACCCCTCATCTCTTTTAAAACTATAGATAAGATGCCATCAGGGCCTTGCGATTTATTTATTTTGAGCTTAGCTAGGCTTTGTACCACATCAGCCTCAGTTATACATATATTGGTCATAGACATCGTTGTATTTGTACTAAATGGTGGTAAGCTATTCTACTGTGAACAGCCATTGTAAAATAATCATTAAACTCATTTATATCAATTTCATTTTCAATTATAAGGCCCTTACTATCCTGCAAATGAGTGATTTTCAGCTTTTAGAGCTCTTTCGGAGTTAAAATATTGGAAGAAACTTTTAACGTCATCCTTATAACTGTTATTAACTAAACCTGTAGACGTAGATACTCCTGCTTTATTTTGAAATCATTAGTTAATTTCCATTTGTGGAAGAAAGCCCTTTTGCTCCTGACTTTATTCTTAATTTTCGTAGTAAACCACCTGTGACATCGCGTGCTGGACGAACAGGCAGGAAGCGAGGAATCAAGGATCCGGGAAACGGAGAGTCGGGAATGAGGGTTTATTGATGAAAACAGGTACCAACAGCGAGAGATTTCAATGACAGGACTGGGGAAACAGACTTGAATGTGGACTAAATACACAGGACTACTCAAACTGACAGAAAACAGCTGGTTACAATCGGGGCAGCACACATGGTTAATGAGGGGGCGTGGCACACACGAGGATCGTACAAGCAGGTCATGACACCAGCTTGGTTGCAGTTTCCTAGATTTAGTTTTTCTGGAAACGGGTATGAAGTTCTTTTGCACTTGCAACAATGTGCTTTTAAAAAATTCCCATGCCTCTTCCACAGTATTGCTATTTAACTCCATCCGATTTACAGTTTCTAGTTTCAGTCTCATACCATTGAATTACCCTTCCTAACATTGTATACTTTTGTTTTGGACTTGGTTGAAGACTCAGGCAGCAGGAGTTGCCCCAACGTTGGTATGTCCTTATCCATAAGGGGGAGTAAACGTTCTGGTTTCCCGACCTTATAGATGAAGGAGTTGGGGGATGTTGCCAGTGACCTGCCGGATTCCAGGCAGAACAGGCCTCGCTATGCCACAGCCCTTCAGAGACTGGGCCTTCCGTGCAGAACCTCTGCATCCAAATTAGACCAGTTGTTTAACAAAACCCTAAAATGGGGTTATTTTTCACATGGAACGGGACTTTGATTCAACAACCCATTACTTAGTTGCGGCAAGTACCCAATATCAAGTATAGCTGCAAAGAATCTGCCAGAGATTTTCAGAGAAGTTCCCCAGATGCATGGACTGGACTAAGGTGCGTCAGATTAAACAGGAGCCTGGTAAATTCTGTGAGCCCCACGCCAAGTGACTGATGGAAACATACTCCAGCTACAGTGAGATGGACCCTCCAGCGGACCGAGAGTGGGATTCCCTCTGGGAGCGACAACTCGTGCAGTTGCTGGTGGATGAGCTGCAAACAGACATCAAGAAGGACTTCCAACCTCACAATCATTTACCAAACCACTTCAGGTAACTTGTAAAGATGTAGGTATTGGAGTATTCACACATTCATTTGCAGTGTCCACCTCCTGTCCGGTAAATTTGGCAGGACAAAATTTGAATAACCTATAGGCCAGACTCATGAATGCGGCTGAACGAGTAAAGGTAGAACAGGTGGCCAATCCTGTTATACAGTCCTAGTAGATTGAGAACCACCTGATTGCAACTGTAGTTGGAATCAAGGGCTGAGCAGCATGGTGGCCTGGGGGACAATTATGAAAACACAGACCCACTGATATCCTTAAAACCCACAATCAAAAGAGGAGTCAGGATGGCCAGTGACATGTGCTGGCTAAATGGGGACAACAAAGAGAGAACAGAACAAGGCAGGGAGGGATTCTGACACAGGTGCCATGCTACTTTGTTTAAATATGCTGTAATGTTTTAGTGCAAGCCTTAGACAATGGAATCTCTGAATGACGCCGCAGTCTGGCTCTTTCTGAAGGTCCTATACTGTAACCGTCCTGAGAAGTTGTTTGCATGCACTTGCTGCCTTGACACTTGTTGATGTGCGTGTGCCCTGCTCGAGCAGTAAAGGGGAGATCACATGCAGAGCTGATTTTCTGTAGTTCCTTAGAATAAAAATAGAATATTCTCTTCAAATAGGAACACATGCTGCGTTTGATTATTTCACTCCAACTCGGACAAAAACGTCACGAAAAACATCACTTCCCATTAGAAACGCCTCTTTTATGACGTTAATGTCTGACAGAATCTTCTTGTCCGAGTTGCCCCTGTGACGTAATTTCAACATGGCGGCTTACACACTCAACATTAATTCTATTTTACAAATCCTTAAAAATGTTTATTTTGTTAAATTTATTATTATCCCATCCATCCATTTTCCAAACTGCTTATCCTACTGGGTCACGGGGGGTCCGGAGCCTATCCCGGAAGCAATGGGCACGAGGCTGGGAACAACCCAGGATGGGGGGCCAGCCCATCGCAGGGCACACTCACACACACCATGCACTCTCACATGCATTCCTACGGGCAATTTAGCAAGTCCAATTAGCCTCAGCATGTTTTTGGACTGTGGGGGGGAACCGGAGTACCCGGAGGAAACCCCACGACGACATGGGGAGAACATGCAAACTCCACACACATGTGACCCAGGCGGAGATTTGAACCTGGGTCCCAGAGGTGTGAGGCAACAGTGCTAACCAGTGCACGACCATACCGCCCATTTATTATTATTATTATTTATAATTATTAGTAATTATTAATGTAATTGCACGTGTTCGATTTAGAGAATACCATATTGTGACCGTAAACAGTATCCTAACATGCAATATCAGATTTTTACCAGACTTGTTAGTGTTTTTGGTTTGTTTGTAGTTTGTTTGCCTCTCGAAAAAAGAATATCGCTATGAATGTACTAAAATACTTTATAAAGCTTTTAATGTGGTTTGACTAGTTCCTGTTTCTTGTTTATTTGTCTGAAATAATAATCTTACTCCATAACTGCTAAAATATAAAGCAACAACACAGCAGCGTATTCATGGAGGCAGCCATGTTTGTTCCGAGTTGTGCTAGCTTGAACGGGAGATTGTTGGATGTGATGTCACCCAATTTGGAATTTCCAAGTTCCGAGAGAAAAACGAACGCACCACAAGACTCTGGCTGGAAATTTCTACAATAGAGCCATTTAGTTATTTCTAGAAAAATATTTAGAGCCAATGACCTGATGTCATTGTAACACAGGTCACTGTCCGTGGTGCTGAATTCTCTACTTGATGGGCTGGTGCTGAATGAATATGACAGCTGGCCAACATGTCTGTGTGCTTCCACTGACTGGCACCCAGACATATAATGACTTTTAACAATGAGGAGGGAAACGTCCAGACAGGAAATTAGTCAACAGTAATTAGTAATCACATATAGTTCTCATTTATCATGATGTAAAATTCAAAAACCTTTTTTTTATTATTAAGGGATAAATGTAATTGAGTTTTAATGTATCCTTTCCGCTCTTAAAATCGCAAATTATTTCTGACTATTAATCTGCACATTTTAATAATTTCATTAATATTACCTAATTGGTTTGTCTTTTTTATTAAATTTTAAAACTAGCTGTACAATTGTTGATGTTGTTGCTGTTCTGAATGTCATTGGCCTGTTGCCTTACGTCTGTCTAAACATGAGTGAGGGGATGGATGCACTATTCTATGGGGGCCTCTGTAGAGAATAAATGATCCTAATTTTATATTGAGAGAGATGGTTAATTCCTTTTTAATCCATACTGCGTTCAGAGCCCCTGTTCTGCCGTTGATCACTGCTGCATATCATCCCCAAACCAATGGCCTGGATGAGAAAACGAATGATGACATAAAATGGTAAGTCTGTTTTTGAGGTTGTTTTAGAACTGTGTGAGACAGGCTCTATTCTTTTAACATTACATCAGGAATTACTGATATTATTGACAATCAATCCCTTAATATACAGTATCTCACAAAAGTGAGTACACCCCACACATTTTTGTAAATATTTTATTATATCTTTTCAAGGGACAACGTTAAAGATATGAAACTCTGATAGAATGTAAAGTAATCAGTGTACAGCTTGTATAATGGTGTAAATTTGATGTCCCCTCAAAATAACTCAACACACAGCCATTAATGTCTGAACTGCTGGCAACAAAAGTGAGATTAAAAATGATTTGTGGCAAGATCGGATCATGTGTGTTGAAGAGTTTCTTATGACTGACAAGTAGTTATTTAAAAACATATCTTGAAACAGCAAATTACATTGTTCTTAATGCTTTTAGAAAATGACTCTTTATAATGATCTGTGAATAATAATAATTTGCTATGAATGTTTTTCCACTTCAGCTTTCCACAATTATTCTTCCCGATGAGAAAAGCTACGGCACGTTTTTTGATGAAAAAAATAAAGTAGTTGAGACAATAAGCAACAACAGCTGAAAACATCTCCTAGTCACAGGAAAAACAGAAGCAGGCATGTGGTAAACGAATACAAAAGAGGTACCAAAGCACAGTTTATCATGTTGGAGATGAGGCGCTTCTGTTCAACATGAGGAAGCGGGGACGGAAAGGAGGAAGAACGGAACCGGATTTTACCGGACCTTATGTCATCCAGGCAATATGTGGCAAGCTGGTTACACTGTCTAATTCTGAAGGGGCAACTTTAAAGAAGAAATACAATGTAAACCACATACAGAAGGAGCCAAACTGATGTCCCAAGTCAGGAATCACACAAGGTGCCAGAAGAGTATAAGACCAGTAAACCTCCCTCTAGCGCAGAGCTTCTGACAATCGAGAAGGATGCTGACAGTTGAAAAAAAACTCATGTCTGTGTGTTATGAAAGAATATCAATAAATGTTTCCGAAAGGGGATGACTCATTTGGTAATTATTTACGGCTTATGTTATGGCTGCCAATTTACAGTCTTTACTGAAGTCTGACTTCTTTTGAGTCACCTTTAATATAGATTGGACACTCTCTATGCAATGTGCAATACTTACATAGATGGTAAATGTTTACCTGCTTGCACAGATGGATGATTAGGTAATTAGTGTAAGTGTGTGTGTGTGTTCAATCGCATGTATGTCCAAGGTCCATAGTAAATAATATACACTGATCAAGAGATGCCCGAAAGTGGATAAAAGAGGACATTAGTGGGTGTATCACTTAGTGTAACGCGTGCAGGAAAATGAGCAGGACTGCAAGCCATATAATGACCCTTGTCTAGCTCTTAATACAGTATGCATACAGTGATGTATCTACAATGGACAGCTACTATGAGCAGATAGCACAGTACAGGTGCTTATAAGATCTGTATGCTATTTCCATCCATCCATCCATTGTCCAAACCGCTTATCCTACTGGGTCGTGGGGGGTCTGGAGCCTATCCCGGAAGCAATGGGCACGAGGCAGGGAACAACCCAGGATGGGGAGCCAGCCCATCACAGGGCACACTCACACACTATTCACTCATACATGCATACCTACGGGCAATTTAGTAACTCCAGTTAGCCTCAGCATATTCTCAGCATATTCTTGGACTGCGGGAGGAAACCCCACGACGACATGGGGAGAACATGCAAACTCCACACCCATGTGACCCAGGCAGAGACTCGAACCCGGGTCCCAGAGGTGTGAGGCAACAGTGCTAACCACTGCACCACCATGCCGCCCCCTGTATGCTATTTCATTCTATAAAAAGAAACTTACTGTACTGTACAATAAAGTATTTCACCACTGCTTCTTCCTCAGCTCCCACTGTTTGCTAGCACATGCATCTTTTGATTTCTTAGTGCAATCTGTGCTTTATTTTTTTTTTGTGAAATGTAAGTGCAGTATCTGTTTATTAAGTGCTGTGGTTTAATATGTACATTATTATTTCAGTACTGTGTATACTGTCCTTAATGTCTTGCCTCTCTCGTATAACTTGAGATATGCCCAAATTGACTTGCAACAAGTGGTCCTGGTTCCAAATGCGGAAGGCGATGGATACCTGTATTTTATATGCTGTAGTGTGCTGGGTGTCAGACATTGCAATGCACCTTGCTTTGATCTTGACCTGTTAGATCAGAGGGAGGTAATCTTATCCAGAAAGGGCCACTGTGTATGATGGTTTTCACTGCAACTCTCTGAACAGCGAACCTAACAGTTATCCCAATACCTTGATCTTGCTAGCATATTTAAATGTGTACCTATTCAGGAATAGAGTGGTGAAGGCATTCAGAGGAGGACTGATGATTATCAGAGGGAACAAAGGGGCTGGGTACTTGTCAGTATCCAGTAGAACCACCAGACTCCTACACTGAATGGTTCTGGATGTGGCACAGACGTTAATCCCTCTGTATTAGGGGATCCGTCTCCAGTTTGTACTCTTCTAGTTAATAGGTAGATTATCAGGCAGTTTTTCACCCTAGTCCAGTACTCATTGACAGCCTAATACACCGTGTTTCAGTTTGTCTTGATAGTCAATACATGTCACAGGATGTACATTACTCTGATGGGCAGGCCCTCTTACATATGATGGAAATTGCAATACCTACTTTTGAAAGAAAATAGAAAAATTATTTTCCCACGGTCTACTAGCAGCTTTTAGATGTTAATTCTTCATAAAAATAATTTGACTTGATCCAATGTGTTTTTAATACAAACAATTACCACACAAAGCTGCTAGTTTCCTCCGGTTTCCCCCCGCAGTCCAAAAACATGCTGAGGCTAATTGGAGTAGCTAAATTTACCGTAGGTGTGCATGTGTGAGTGAATGGTGTGTGAGTGTGAGCTGTGATGGGCTGGCCCCCCATCCTGGGTTCTTCCCTGCCTCGTGCCCATTGATTCCGGGATAGACTCCGGACCCCCTGTGACCCAGTAGGATAAGCGGTTTGGACAATGGATGGATGGAAATAGCATACAGATTAAGCACCTGTACTGTGCTATCTGCTTATAGTAGCTGTCCATTGTAGATACATCACTGTATGCATACTGTATTAAGAGCTAGATAAGGACAGTGGGTCATTATATGGCTTGCAGTCCTGCTCATTTTCCTGCACCCGTTACACTAAGTGATACACCCACTAATGTCCTCTTTCATCCACTTTCAGGCATCTCTTGATCAGTGTATATTACTTACTATGGACCTTGGACATACATGCGATTGGACACACACACACACACACACACACACACTTACACTAATTACCTAATCAACCATCTGTGCAAGCAAGTAAACATGTACCATCTATATAAGTATTGTACATAGCATAGAGAGTGTCCAATCTATATTAAAGGTGACTCGAAAGAAGTCAGACTTTAGTAAAGACTGTAAATTTCTCAGCCATAACATAAGCCGTAAATAATTACCAAATGAGTCATCCCCTTTCGGAAACATTTATTGATATTCTTTCATAACACACAGACATGAGTTTTTTTTCAACTGTCAGCATCCGATCCAAACGGGATTCCCATTTCCTTTCTGTGGGATCCAACAGAACACGGGCTGACCATCAGTCAACATGTCTTCAACCGTGCAGGACAGGACCCAGTCCAGGCCAAACCTCACGGTGCTGGTGTTAATAAAAAAAATGTAAGGAACATGCAGCTGCAGCTCACACACAAACACAGTCCACAGCATCCAGAAAAAGGTCAGGCCTTTTTCTTCTTTAGCTGACTCCGCCCAGACCTCGCCCCCTTTCTGGGCGCCTCGCACTATGCCTTTGAACTGGCCCTGCAGCTTGGCCCGTTTCCTGTTTCCCAATGCAAGTCATAAGATTCACCCGTAAATGATATTTTGAATCGGAACGATATTTATTACTATTGTTTAGATTAAATATATAACGGTTTAATGATTGAATATAACTTGATATTGTTGTTTGTGTTGTTTAGTTTGAGGTTCTAGTTTCTGTCTTTATCCGCTTTCGTTTCAGTAGGCAGCTGGTTCATCCCAGGCTCAGGGTCTCTCTGCTCTTCATCAAACCCACACCCCCAGTTTGGGAGCACCCTCTCCCTCTCCTCCCCCCACGGCTGTGACTGTTACTCCTCCTTGAGGAGTAACTGCTCCGCCCCCTATCCCAGCCCCTATACCCACAGGAGTGCATCACCCAGTGAGCCGCCGCCCTGCCTGTCCCCTCACACAAGCACACACTGAAATCATGGTCCTAAGCTCTCTGTGTGGGTCACCACGATAGTACAGCACACCGACGATTACCCTCTGACTGAATCAGAATCAGCTTTATTTGGCCAAGTATGTTCACACATATTGGGAATAGTTAGACATTTAATCAAAATAATTAAGACAAGACATAAACATACAGTTCTGTTGATATGCGACGCATATAACCTCTGCATTCACAGCACTGCTTCAGTTATCGAAGAGCAAATTTCCAAAACTCACTCAGTCCGATAACCTAAAGTAATAAGTCATAATCCTCTTCATACGTTGCAGTAATGGGAATGAAATCTCACTCAGTGTTTATGTAATGGAGCAATGGAATTTTGTGAAATTTCCAAAAGTCCACAGAAATATTTAGAAAAACATTCCTGCAGACTGAGTTTTTGATATTTGCTTTTCAATTAACACAATTTTCTTCAGTCTGAGGTTTAACAGAATTCAGCCATATGCTGTTCAAAAAAAACTACACAGAACAAAAACAGAATGGACTTTACATCTGTCTGAAAGGAAAGTTGACACAGGCTGCAGCAGTGAACAAATCAATCAATGTATTAAAGTTAGGCATTAAGTAACTGGAGGCAGTATATACATAACATGATAACATGCCTTTTCTGTATTGACCATATTAAGGACGCTGTAACACTGCCCACCACATACCTGCTTCATTTATTGTTTTATACTTGCAGCTGCTTATTCAGACAGCTCGTCTACCTGTCTGTCCATGTTGCCCTCCCATGACAACTGGTCCAGCCTACAGGTGCCGTCCCATTCCGGCATGTTACCCATGAGTCATAGCGGCACCTCCGGGAGCAGCTCCAGGTGAGCCCGTGCCTCCCCTCCCCCACCTGTCCCCATGCTGAGTCTCGGGCCCCCGTCTTCCCTCTTGTTCTCGCCTATACCCACATCCTGGCCTGTGTCTGCATCGTCTCACCTCGTTAACAGGACTTTCGCCTTCTTCTGTCCTGATCCATTCAGGCCCATCATTCTGGGACATGCTTTGATTTATTTCGCCATAGTTACTCTTTGTTTTCCTTTGTACTTTGCACTCTACAAGTAAAATGAATAAAAAATAGGCATTATTTTGATATTGTTTTAGTACAGTGACACTAGTATATTTGTTGTTGTTTCCAGGCAACACTGCATGCTGATTTAACGTCTTTCCTTAATCTCCACCCCATTGCTCACACACAGCCAGTATCCCAGTTTGTGGTCAATGAGCTCCTCCTCACTCACCCCAGTCTCCTAGTCCAGTGGAATGTCCAACAGCTTGGGCTCTCAGTTCCTGCGTGTCATGCCCGGCTCGTCCGCTCCTCCTGTGTGCCACGCCCCCTGATTACCCACGTGTTTTCTCCCGATTTGTACCCAGCTGTATCTAGTTAATTTGCTCAGTCCTGTGTATTTCAGTCCGTGTCTTACCTGAGTCCAGTGTCTGTCATTGATGTTTGTATGCGTGAGATGTTTCCCCGTCCGCGCTTCCTAATTAAACTCCCGTTTTTGCCTGTCCGCTTGCTCCTTGCACGCCTTGCCCGCACGATCGCCTGCCTGCTTGTACCCGATCGTGACACTGCGCAGCTCTACAACTCATTACCCAGGGCTCTCGCACCCGGCCACAGTGCCCCTCTCAGGCTCCCCGCTGTATGACAGCACTGCCCCATCGGAAGTTCATGAAGCCTCACAGTACGACGCCTCTCCCCACGCGCGCTTAGCCACCACCGGGACTCCCATCACTCCTCCTTCCCTGTAGGGCGGCGCACTTCCATTATTATTACAGTTTCTACTGTCACTCTGTTGCTTTTCCTGGTGCTGGACTTTTGACAGATAAATACATTATTTGTTGCATTCAGTGACAAAAGATTGGTCTGTTTAACACCCTCAGTCTCCACCCTATGAGCCCCTTGTTGGCGGCAGAATCAGGAAGATGTCGGAGAAAGCAGAGGTAAAGTGAATAGTCACCTCGACAATAATGTGGAAACCGCTAATGGTGATCATGCCTGTGTGGGTGAAATGGATCACCACAGTATAAGCGGATGATGATTATAGACGATTTTTCCCTTTTTCTTTATGTCTGTTTACCATCTAATAGGCATTTTTTTTCTTTGGGATGCGTCTAGGTCAGATACGACCAAAATATTTTTCTCATTTCAGAAGTGAAAAAAAATATTGCTCTCAGATTCTGTTCAGTTGTAGTTTTTTAAAATAATGTACCTTGATTTGTGTTTGTTTAAAATGCCATTACCTGTTGCTTACTGGGCCGCTGAAAATGTCTGGCCCAGCTAAATTTCTTGGTTTAAAAATCTGGCCCAACTACTTTCCAGACCTGGACTAGCCCTACTGAATCATACACTAATGTTATTCTGTTATGTGGGCTGTTGTGATAGGGAGATTTGCTGGATGCTGCACGACGGGTGGTGTCCCTGCTGCAGAATGCCCTGTCTGAAGCAGCACCTAGAGACAGTGAGGGTTGTTGTTATCACCTTAATATTGTATATACGCAATCTGTTATTTCTTAACTAATATAATTGTAAGGTATTCTTCTAATATATTGTGCACAGCCAACAAAAAAGAGAAAAATGCAAAACCAAAGGAAGGCTTTCTTTTCTCTTAAAAGTCTTTTTTCTAAACCAACTGAGAGTCAGTTAGAGGGGTGTTCATTATCAGTATTGTTGCTGGCATTTCTGAAAATGTGCCAATTTTAGTCAAGTGGCTACTTTTCAAATGCAGTCCCTGGCCAAGATGAAGAAAGTTCATGAAGACTACATGATAATATTAAGCACTGACATAACAAACAACATTTTTTACATGCAAAATATACAGGAAATATACACTGCAACAGGCTAGGATAGACAAATAACCAAATACACTTGCAAGCCTGACCACTTTAGACCCCAGATTAGAAAATTGGTGAATGAGCATATATTTTTTCCAAGTTTTGTTTTGCTTTCAAGTTCTCACAAATAAAAAAAAAAAAAAGATTTTCCCACTATAGCCAGATCCAGTTTCTGTGGGGGGCGGGGGGGGGGGTGACAATTTGTAGTAATAACTATTTCCTGCTGAAAACCACTGGTAAACTATCCACATGTCTCTGAATATCTGTGAGTCCCGAGACCTCCATGACAGATAGATATAAGTTGCTAGTGTTGATCGGCAGGAAATCTTCTCCAAAGCCCCACCACCACCTCACACCAATCCACCCAGGGTTTACTCCAAATAAATTTGCTGGTAATACAAACCGGATCAACTTGTGGTTTGTGTCCACGTGTACTAGAGACAAAGGCCCTGGTACATTCTGCGTACAACACAGCCAAGACTTGACAACCTTTATATGATGCGCATGGAATCAACCCTATGCATGGAGGCTGCAACTCTTCTCCACCGAACCCTGTAGCCCATTGACTGCAGCCTGCATTGACTATCCTGTAGCCTGCATTTGGTAGATCATTCTTGACAGAAGAAACCAAATTGTCAAGTTCCCTAACACAGAGCTCATACTCTTTTATTCTTCTTAAGATTGTTCTTCTTGAAACACCCATCAGTGTGGCTATGCAAGGCACAGGAAGTTGAGTATGGAGCATTTCTTTCAAACATTGTTCTTCAATCAAAATCTTGGGTCGTCTATTGGTGGCAGCGACTTCCTGTGTGACACATGGGGCTGGACGTTCCAGATGTGCCCTCACAAGGTCAAAGAGCTCTTGCAAAGCCAGGGTGATAGCAGGAGGTACTTCAATGTGATTAGACAGGGCCTGCAGAAGATACAGCTCCTGATGACAAAGGAACTCCAGGTAATCCAAATTTAGTGGAGTCGCGCTGAATCCTATTTCTATTTTATGCAGAAGACTTTCGAGAAGGTGGTATCTGAGCTGTTCACAGAACAAATTATAGTTAATGAGGTGTCAAGATCTTGTCTCTGATCCACACACTAGGCCTACCATTCAAAAGTTTTAATTATGAAAATGAAATGTTTTTGTTTTGTGAGGTGCTTGTTCATGTATGATGATGTAGTGGCTGCTCTGTTTGACCGTGGTAAACCTTTTCACAAACAATATAAGTGAAGAAGTATGACATTAGATCTAAGGACCAGAGTATAATAAAGTTAAATAAAATCCATCAAAAACACTTACTCAGTGGAGATTCCAATGTAGTAGGCAGACAACTTTATGGCTTTAATAATGAGTGTATTTAGCAGCTACAAGGACAAAAGATATTATAAACCTCTCCATTTTAATGCTAATTTAATAAACATTAACAGATAGCACTTAAGGTGGTTTCGCCTATAGTCTGCTAACACTAACCCGAGAACTAATATCTGAGGAGCGTTCTTCCCAGGATTTGAATTTATTAAATTGGCTTTGTGATGTTGTATTAAGAAATTTTATTCACAATGCAATTTACCGTACATTGGCCCATTCTTTTATATACGGTAAGACGAAGCGGGAAATTCGAGCGAGCGAGTGCTGTGCAGACGCGAGCGCGTAGAGGGGATGGGTTTTCAGCACTCGAGCACACGCACGCGCGTGGTTCGACTTTTGGCCCTAATTTAACGGCGAGCGAGTGAGTGAGTGCTGTGCAATCGCGAGCGCGTAGAGAGCATGGATTTTCTGTTTTTATGCGCACGACTTTTGGCACTAATTTAACGCCATAGAAATGTGTGTTTAAAAGGGGAGGAGATCGGGTTGCAGCGCTGGTGTGAGCGGTTTCTCCGGGCAGTTCGCTCGAGGCTAACGTGGCATTGGGAACGTGGTGCACCCGTCACCCATGCCAGGGAAGAAATCAAAACCGAAATGCTAGGAATATGGACTTCATCTTACGTCAAGCGTTTTCCCCTCCATTGACGCCCATAAAGAAAAGGCTTAAAGTCCATATTCCTAGCATTTCGGTTTTGATTTCTTGTCAGGTAAGTCTTTATGGCCAGATACATTCGCGAGAAATTTGGTGATTTGTGGTGACTGTTTTAATACATTAAGTTGCGTTACGCATTTTCACATTAAGCGTTTTAGAATGTCCCGTGGCAGGTATCCCCTTCTATTGCCCTAGGGAGGGTTGTAACCCTCGTCTGTATATTAATAAAGAATAATCCTTCTATTCCTGTCTCATGTATCTGGACCTCCCCAGCAATTTAACGAAATTTGGTGGCAGCGGTTACAAGTGAACCCGTTTAAGTTTAGCGCTCATACTTCCGTCCATATGTTTAAGACCCACCTTGGCTGACTTAGCTGACATGTCCTGATTTCATAATCTTCAAATTTGTAATCTTTTCTCCTTCATCTAACTCCATGTTTTTAACTTCTTGTCATTTTCTTGCCGTTTGACTCATAGAAAATTATCAGACTTAAATGACACGTCAGCCTGTGCAGACAGCGATTTCAATGTTTTAATAAATTGGCCAGCAGGTGGGGGCAGTGCTCAATTTCATTAATGCCATTCAGAAAACTTTCAGGCTTTATGTCTTAATGAACAGCCTAGAAAAGGACAAAGCATTATATTACTGATGCATACAGCAGATCCCCAACTCAGGCTGTGTTGCATATTCTTAACAGTGCTACAGTATGTTCACACAGCCAGTACAAACAAACTTGCAAGATCTAGACCAGGGGTCACCAACCTTTTTAAAACGGAGAGCTACTTCACGGGTACTGAGCCATACGAAGTTTGATATCAGTTTTAAACGCCCTCCTAAACATGTCTAAACTTCATGCATGATAAACATGTTTTAAATGCTTTTTTATATTCAATTTCAAATCTATATAAATGCAAATGTGATAGATTAGAAACAGGACAAAATAAAATTTTAGATGATGTTCGCTGGTGAGTTGTGCTATTTTATAGAACAGGTCCACGGGCAACTCATGTGGTCATTGGGGGCATCCTTGGGGCACCATGTTGGTGACCCCTTATCTAGACCTACCACATCAGGTAGGAAGGTGCCTATTTCTACCAACTATTCAGACCATCAGACCCAAACCATACATTCAGTCATGCACAGGCACTCCACCAGAGGGCTCTACATTCTGTCCTACATCTGCTCACCTGTTAGACCCACACTCAGTCTCCATCCTGATTTCTACCTACTACTCGGACTATCTCACCAAAACCAGTCCTGTGGCCTGTTCTATGAAGCGGGGTTACTGGCTTATTGGGGAAACTTGTCGGATTTCTTGATCGGGACCTTCAACTGCTCTGCCATAGAGAGCATCCTAACATGCTGCCTTACGGTCTGGTATGCGGGCTGCTGGTGGCCTCCTACCGCTCTGCCATAGAGAGCATCCTAACATACGGCCTTACGGTGTGGTATTCGGGCTGCTGGTGGCCTCTATGACTTTTTTTGTAGACAGTCCATCTGTGTGGTGCTGTTTGCACGAATTGTTTTGGGAAATGCACTTACAGTTTTGCAGATGTTAAGGGTGATTCCAGAAATGCATCAAAGCAACTGAGGAACTGCAATGTCACTGTACAGTTACTTATAATGGGCGCCAATGTAATGTGTAGAGTGGCAAATAAACTGATTCACCATTTACTCTCATGTACATCACTTAAAATGCTTGTTTTAAATGCAAATGTGTGAATGTAAATCTAAGCAGTAAAGCTACAATTTACATTCTGTTTGCATGGTGGAAAGAACATTTAATCTGCCTTTTAAGTGTGATTAGAAGATCTAATGCCTGTGTGCTTGTAATAAGATGGTCGCTGGTTCAAACCCAGCCACAGCACATCTCTGCGTCCTTGAGCGAGGCCCTTAACCCCCAGCTCACTGGGCATCACTATGGGTGGCTGCCCTTCGCAGACAACTTACTCTGTTTACTCTAAAAAAAAGAGAGCAAGTTGAGAGAGAAGTTAAGACAATTTCTCCACAGGGACCAATAAAGTATCAATTATTATTACTGTATGAGAGACTGTCTAATATCAGATAGATAACAGACTCATACTGTGCTGAGCTTGTCTGAGAGAGATGATTAGCAAATGCTCTCCCACAGTATCTCAGCACTCTGTACAAAGAACTTTATATGCTCAGTATCTGCTCCTGTTTATCTAATTGTTCTCATTTTAACTGGATGTTAAGGAGTAAATTAATAAACGTCATGTAAGTGCACATTAAAATGCTTTTTCACTGTTACTTAAGTTCCCATGTGAACAGCCAATCAGATCAGCCTGATGTGTGTCTCTCTGTTTCCTCTCTGTTTCCTGCCCTTTCATCCCGACCACGACCATGATCTCTCACTTAGCAGCAGAGCAGTTTATTCTAAACAGTGGAAGCACAAAAATGTTCAGACTCTTTGGTCTTCTCATTTTCATTAGTAAGGCCCTATAATATAAATTATTTTGGGATTTTAATATTTTCATTTATCTGTATGATGTGATCAGTGGAATTTGGCCATTTAATCTGCATCATAGTTAATAGTTATTTAGATTACTATTATATGTCTTATTTGATTATGATTTTTTTTGTTTTTCTGTTTTTGCAGACACTGCACTGACTACAGATGTTGTTCAGCCCAGTCACCTGATGAGGGTTCAGCTTGGAGACAGTGTGACCCTGACATGCTTCTGTCAAGGAGAAACAACTTTTGTTACTTTGTTTAAGCAAGCTGTTGGTCGGAAGCCCCAGCCCATGGCGAAAGCACTTCTCTACGTACCTGGTGAATTTTACAAGGAATATAAAAGCATAAAACGTTACTCCTTACTGAATGCAGAGGGGAGTTTTAACCTCACTATTTCTAACGTGGAGCCGTCAGATTCTGCAGTGTATTATTGTGCTGCTGTGTTTCTTCATGAGGTCACCTTCGGGAATGGAACCTTTGTCATAATCACAGGTAAATGAGATTCCAACTATTTTCATATTTGCTTTATTATAATGTCAGTAAGATTATTCCCTGCAAAATAATTTTGACAGTTTAGTTGTTTGTCAATATAAAATTAGCAAAGATACCTTATTGTCTGCTTTGTTCCATAAATGTTTTTCTAAACATCAAACAAAAATCATTCATTATTATTATTATTATTATTATTATTATACAATTTGTTGCATTTTGCTTGCTGTCAGCCAAAAGCCTAACCTTCTCTTTATACAGATGTTAATGTTACACATTGCAGCCTCTTTAAAACAAATAACATAAAAAAATGTTTGAGTTGTTATATACAGTATAGGACTGTGCAAAAATCTTAAGCAACAAAAGAAAATTATTTTTGACGTTATTTATCTGAGCAGTCAGTGTGTATTCACTCTGAAAAAAAAAATGCATGATTTAACATATGAACTAGGGATGTGCACCATTCAGAACTGATTTGAGAATGAAATTCTCAAATACGTATCCTAAAATTCAGGATTTTGAATACATATATGAACTTGAATTTCAGTTCATTTTGTTAATCTGAATTACATTTGAATTGTGGTTGAAAACAGGTTGTGGCATTGAAATTTATATTTGAATTTAAAGAAGAAGAACGAAAAAGGGTTTGGATTCAAATTCAAGTTCATATACGTACTGTAGGTGTAGCTTTTAACTAAAATATGAACTTTAATTTAAATATGAATTATACATAAACACATTAACATTGTTATACATCATTGTTATAAAAATGTCGTTTTGTAAAGAATGAAATAATGCAACATTTGAAGTGTCACCTAAAATAATAATTATACTGTCATTTTGTGCACCATGGTGGATCTGCTCATAGGAAGAGCTGAGTGTCTCTCCTTAAAAGTCAGTGTTGGCTGCAGTGACGGCAGTTTCTAACCTAAGAAACGTCCCTGTTGGGGAAAGCGCCCGGCGTTTCCACCCCAACTCCACATTTATGAGACACACACAGGTTACAGTTTTACTTGCAAGGGTACCCACACTCTCTGCAATGCAAACTACAGCAGAATGTGTTACAAAGGGTGGTTCCCCTTGTCTTCTTTATTTATAGTCAATGGGGGGCGCAAGAGAGGGAAGTGAGATTCTTATCTAAGTAGGCAGCTGTTAACCACCTACTTAGAGTACAATAGCTAAGAGTATGTGGCTAGAAGATAAGAAATAACGTATACATATATATTTACACTCATTGCTGATCATACAGAAATGATTAACAACTGTTTCTTCAACCTAACAGTCCCTCCTGTTTATCATGACAGTATGATCAGAAGCATCAACATTGTACAAGTTGCAAAAGCACTTTAGGTACAACCTTCATTTAGACCACATTGTCATTATCCTGGAAAACATTTAATTCCGGTTCTTCAGGTCCGAGCCCTGCACGGGTGCTTTCGGCTCGGCCGTCATTATGAATTATATGTCTTCTTCATCGCCATCGCTGGAAACAGGCTCTGTCTCTATAGTTTGGGTAAGGGAGAGAAACATTGTACTGCGTGTCCGAAAAGCAGCGTTAAGAGCTTGATTAATAAACATTTTCAAACATGGTATAACAGTAATAAAACAACAGAAAAATAAAATGAAAAACAAAAGAAAATATAAGTGAAACATTACTTTGATATCCTATACCTGCAGAAGATATTCATAGCTCTGCCATACACCGTAGGTCCTTCACTATGAGTGAGCATTACTGAACAAACATAGCAATTTGTCACATTTTTCGCTGTTACAGTATCATGTACATATCGGTACCAGTAGTTTTGCATAAATGGATGTGAGTGGTCAGCGGGCAACGGGCGTAGATGGAAGTCATCATGGGTCCATCGCCGTAGGTGCTGTAATGGAGCTGGTGAGAGCCAGGACAACCATACAAGTCCTACAACAAGAATGACCCCTAGAGTCACTTTACCACATCCCCACCCTATCAGGGCCATCCTAAATAGAGTGCAGCTCAGTTGTTTTCTTCACCGGGTTGAGACAACAGCACCCTATTGGTTACTGTGCCTTTGTAGCGGACTTCCACTGCTACTCTGTTGCTGAGGCCTCTGATAAGGGCTTGATGGGTTTACAGTGACTTTTGTGTATCCAGGAAGGTCGTTCTGCGATCTTTACTGCTGTTGGTGTTGTAAGGAGGACTTGATAAGGACCGTCCCACCGAGGTGTGCTCCAATCTTTCCGCAACAGGACCTTGACCAGGACCCAATCTCCCGGCTGCAAGTTATCCTGTTGAGTAGAAACAGAATTTACCGGCAGACTACTGGGGCTATGTTTTTGTTGTGATGTTAGTAGTTTACGCATCCAATCGGCCAGCGTATTTTCTCGGTCTGCTTTTTCTATGTCATTCATTTCAGTTGCTAGGGGAAATGGTCTACCATACACTATTTCAAAAGGTGTTAATCCTGCAGGAGTGGGAGTTATTCTCATCCATAATTTTACTAGAGACAAACATTCTGGCCACGGCCTTTTTGTCTCTTCCACTGTCTTTCTTAGCCTTGTTTTAATAGTGCCGTTGGTCCTTTCCACTAAGCCTGCGCTCTGAGGGTGATACGCACAATGATTCTTAAGCGTAAAACCTAATGCTTGTGAGCAAAGGGACATAGTCTGATTTACAAAATGAGTCCCATTGTCTGATCTTATAATATGAGGTATGCCATAGGTAGGGAAATAATGGCTTACCAAACATTTTGCAACGGTCATTGCATCACAATGCTTTACAGGGTATATTTCTACCCACTTAGAAAAGGTGTCTATAATAACTAGACAGTATTTCTTTCCTTGTGACCAAGATAATTCAATAAAATCCATATGTACAACTTGAAACGGATACTCAGCTGTGGGGAACTGGCCACGTTTTGGTCTGATGTTTCCTTGTGCATTGTGTTTACAACAAATTAAGCATGTCCTACAAAATTGTTTTGCATAATCAGAAAAATTTATAGCATAGAAATATTGTTGTATGATATGTACCATCCCTCCTGTTGAGACATGAGTATTTCCATGGCTCACCAAAGCAGCTGTTTTGTATAAATTTTTTGGTAGGATGGGCTTGTCATTCATATAGTAAACTTTCTCTCGTTGTATTGCTCCTCTTTTGATCCAACTTTGTACTTCTATTTTAGGAGCATGAATCTGTGCATCACATAGCACATCGCTATCTATAAAAAGAATGTCTGCCACTGATAAGGTAGGTTGTTTCAGTGCCGCTTCTTTGGCGGTTTTATCTGCAAAACTATTTCCTGCGGTTTCTGCAGAGTCATCAGTCTGGTGTGCTTTGCATTTGCACAGTGCAAAGTGAGTCGGTAAATGCACAACGTCTAATAATCTAAGTAGCAAATTTGTATGAGTAAGAGATGTGCCCTGTGATGTTCTAAAACCTCTATTTTTCCAGACTCTTGCATGGTGATGGACAGCTGCAAACACATATTGACTATCAGTGTAGATAGTAAGTGACTTGTTCTTGAACAGTTCACATGCCCTGATCACAGCATAGAGTTCAGCCGCTTGTGCTGAACAAGTAGAAGGGAGTGCATTGGCTTCTAACACTTCAGTAGATGTAACTACAGCATACCCAACTTTATTTTTTCCCATATCATTTTTTGATGCTGAGCCATCTACATAAACAACTTCTGATCCTGGTATAAAAGTTTGCAGAATATCTGCTCTTGGTTTTGTTTGTTCTTCTATTGTTGCTTTGCAAGAATGTGGCTCCCCATCCTCTGCGGTGGGGAGGAGCGTGCTAGGGTTCAATAGGCCACACCGCTGAAGTTCAATGTTAGGTTGTGAGAGCAAAAGTGACACTAAGGTAAGATGTCTTGTATGTGTTAAGAATGGAAGCGGTGTCTGCAACAAGATTAGAGACACAGAATGAGGAACTTTAAGTATGAGGGGGTGACAAAGTACCAATTCTGCTGATACCTTTACTGCTTCTGCAGCAGCTGCACATGCCTGTAAACACTGTGGAAAGCCAGCTGCTACTGCATCTAATCGTTTTGAATAGAATGCTAACGGTCTCTCTTTTGCTCCGAATGGCTGTGTTAATACTGCTTTCATATAACCTTGATTAGCATCTACACATAGGGTGAATGGTTGTTGATAATCTGGTAGAGCAAGGGTCACATTGGTTTGCAACATTCTTTTTAAATTTGTAAAAGCATTTTCTCCGTCCTCAGTCCATTGTATTTTGTCCTTTAGAGTCATCTCCTTCCCGTATATTAAATTTTGCAAAGGTTGAACTAGAAAAGCATAATCTGGTAACCATTCTCTACAATAATTGCAGAGCCCTAAAAAGGACATCATCTGTTGTTTAGTCTGTGGTTTAGGTGCTTCCTGTATAGCTTGTTTCCTTATCTCTAGCAGCGAGCGACCTTTTTGTGAAAGGTTATGCCCTAAATAGACAACTGTCTTTTTGCAATACTGCAACTTCTGTTTAGAAGCTTTATGTCCAGTATTGTATAAATGCTGAAGCACAGTTAGGGTAGTTTCTTTGCAATGTTGTTCTGAATCTGCTGCTATTAAGATATCATCCACGTATAGTAATACCTGACTATGTGATGGTATTTCACAGGTACTCATAGAGTATCTAAGGGCCATGGTATATACATGTGGACTTTCAGAAAATCCCTGAGGGAGTCTAGTATATGTATATTTTTTCCCTTTATAGGTAAATCCAAATAAATGTTGAGAATCAGGGTGCAATGGTACTGAGAAAAATGCATTACTAAGATCCACTACTGAGAAGTAGCTTTTATCAGGAGTCAATGAGTTGAGCAATAAGTGTGGGTTAGGCACGTCTGGTGCTGCATGTTGCACTATGTTATTAACCGGTCTTAAATCCTGCACCATGCGCCATTTCCCTGTATGTCCCTTCTGGACTGGAAAGATAGGAGTGTTGCAAGTGGCTTCAGGAGCCTCTCGCAATATTCCTGATGCTAACATGTCTTGCACTACAGGGGCTATACCTTTTTCTGCTTCAGGTTTTAATGGGTATTGCCTAACTACCGGACGGTGTTCTGATTTCACAATTACTTTGTAAGGTGGAAACCCCTTTACCAGCCCTACATCAGTGGGGGAGGACGACCACAACCCTTCTGGGAGGCGATCTAGATCTGGACATGATCCCTCCTCCAGGGTTGAAAAAATTTGTCAGGTTGGGTCCTTTAAGTGTGTGGTGGGAGTGGTTTGAACTCTCCATCCCAAAGGAAACCGCCACACATTGTGTTTCTCATCATAGCTCCAACAGGAGCCAGATACGGGTTGGTAGTCATTGTAACTGTGCATAGAATCTCGTAAGAACATCTCTACATCTCTCCACTGCATCTGGGGTGGTTTTGAAAGAGATACGTGTGGTGTTCTCTCTCTAAATACAGCCTGTTGCTTGTTAGATAAAATGACTGAGGCTGCTGAAAACCCAGTGGTGGGGTTAACATACATATGTTGTAAGGTAATACAAGTGTCTTGGAGGGCATGAAACGTTTTGTCATAGACATAATCTGGTCCAAGGGTGTCTTTGTACCACATAGTGACGTGTAAGGCATCGTCAGGCATGAACTGGGCCTGTCTAGGGGACTGCTTTTCTCTAGTTTTCCGCAATAATTCTCGTGTCTGTGCAGTTCCCCCTAGGTCCAGAGACCAGTAATATTGTGGTGTTGTGGTTCCTTGCACAACATAAGCTTCTTCATTTACGATTGCTTTCATGCCAGTGGCTGTGGCAACCACGCTAATGCCCATTTGTACCATAAGGTCTCGGCCTAACAAGTTAACAGGACAAGAAGGGCTTATTAACACCTGTGCTTGACATTCAAGTCCAGTTTCCTTATCTTTTACTGCAACTGGGTTTGTTAACTGATGTCTGTCTGTCTGACCTCCTGCCGTTTTTATATTTATGACTGATGAAGAATATGTGACTCCGGGAGGACTGGAGGTTAGGACAGTCCTACATGCTCCAGTGTCACACAGACATTCATATACTTTGCCGTTTATGACTAACTTCCGACTTGGCAAGGTTTCCCACTGCCTTTCTGCTAATAACTGACACACTGCTTGTAAATCTATTTCCTTATCTAAAAGGTCTTGTAAAGTGACCTCCGTTTCCTTTCTTAAAATCACCTCTGTTTTGCCTCGGATGGTGTCGGTAACAGGGGCCTCCGAGGGGGGTCATTGATCATTGTTTTCAATGGAGTTTGGGTTATATGGTTGTTTCCCTACTCTACAATTCCTAGCTAAGTGTCCAGGTTTCCTGCATGTCCAGCAAATGTTATCTTGCTGAGACGAATTCCTGTAATTGTTTCTGAAAACACCTCTCCCCCTTCCTCGGCCTCTTGACCTTCCTCTGAATCCTCCCCTCCCCGGAGGATTCATTTGCACTAGCGCTACTACTTCTGAGGCGCTGAATATTGTGTCTGTCTTTTCCTGTTTCTGCGCTTTCTGCGCGTGTTGAGCATATTATAGTGCTTGTTGGACTGAACCAGTATTCTGATGTACCCAATGTTTGTCAAGATATTTTCGCAATTCGGGCTTTAGGCCTGCGACAAAAGCTCGTTTTAGCTGTTGTTGGTACACTCCTACTGCCTCTTCATCAAATGGGATCCCTGAGTTTCCTCTAAATACAACTCTCATTCTATCCATAAAATCCTCAGGTTCCTCTCCATCTTTTTGTTTACATTGCGCTATTCGTCCATAGTCTGCGCGTCTTACGAAGGCTGTCTCTACCCTGTTTCGCAAGTCTCGTAATGCTTGTATGAGTTCCTGCGAGTCATGTGCTAAGACTTCATCATTATTACCATGTCCTGTGAAGTCTCCCGCTACACGTCCCCATTTATGGGTAAACAACTGTCTGAGACATCTATACATTTCCCTGCCGTTCAAATGAAAACTACTTTGTAATTCTAGGATGGCAGTCCAAAACTCGGGTACCCCTTCTTCAACCGGGGGTATTCCTTTTAAAGCCGCTGTTCTATCCTCAGCGGTCCAGGGTCTATATACTAACATAGTTTCGGGTCCTGCATTATTTGGGCCTCGATTTGGATTTGCCACTTCTACGAGTGGACACACCAAATCATTCTCCCAGTCTTCCTGTTCTGTGTCATTTTTTGGATGCCAGCGTACTTTACTTGTCTCCAGATCCTTTAACGGATACAGAGAAGGGTTAGACCCTCGGGTCATCATTCGAGATGATTCCCCTCCTCCTATTTGTCGTCTATTTACAGCTGGAACTGGTGCAGGCGCAATCATTGGAATTTGTGGGGGCAGTAAGGGAACTGGAGCGGCAGAAGATTTTGTTGCCGTCTCCTCATCTAGTGTAATTAAAGTCGCCTGTAATTTTTTCTCCTTATTTCCCTTTTTTTGCTGTCTTTTATTATCTCTTAATTTACTCTGTTCTAACCATGCATCAGAAAAAACATATTCTTTTTTTCTGTCTTTACCTTCTTTCTTATTGGTAGTCTGTAACATCTCCAGTTTTAAGTTTCCCTGTAATTTTAATATATCTGGAGTGTGGAGTTTTCCTTCAAACCCATGTTTTTTTCCTCCATCTCTGACTACTTATTTGTCCTGATCCTGGCTTATATCCTTCCATAAACTTCTCATCTCCCTCTAGTTCCATTTGTTTACTTTGATTCTTCCCCATTGTTACCTTTTAATGGATACACTACAAAAAATAAAAAATCCTAAAAGCAAGTCTCTGGCATGAGACCTCAGGAGGACACTAACACGGCCTTCTACTGCTCCCTATTAGAGCAGCGGTGTTAGTTTTCAGGGATGAAACCCGTCCTTGATCCTTCAGTCACCAGTATGTTGTTGCTTTTAGGGTGGATCGTGTAGGTTAATCTAAAACCTATAAAAACACATCCACATACAACACTGTATATATTTCCAACAACGCCTACTTTCTCTCCCGGTTAATTTCGGCTAACCTCAACCACATGCATGTCTTGGCCACCTACTTATTTAGGTGCCGTATCTCTCACTTGGCCACCTACTCACTTAGGTGCCATATCTCTCACCTGTATAGTGTGCTCTCTGATCCGTCACCGAGGTCCTTCAGACATCACCAGACGTCGAGCGCAGTTCTAACCACCGGCCTGATGACGAATTCACATCACAGGTCTTTCTTGCACCCGACTTCGAGTGGCTGTCGACAGACTTCGGTGTCGCTTCTCTCGGCGTACTGGAGACGTCTTCGGGGTTCCTCGGATCCGGCTCGAAGGACCAAATTCTATGTTGGGGAAAGCGCCCGGCGTTTCCACCCCAACTCCACATTTATGAGACACACACAGGTTACAGTTTTACTTGCAAGGGTACCCACACTCTCTGCAATGCAAACTACAGCAGAATGTGTTACAAAGGGTGGTTCCCCTTGTCTTCTTTATTTATAGTCAATGGGGGGCGCAAGAGAGGGAAGTGAGATTCTTATCTAAGTAGGCAGCTGTTAACCACCTACTTAGAGTACAATAGCTAAGAGTATGTGGCTAGAAGATAAGAAATAACGTATACATATATATTTACACTCATTGCTGATCATACAGAAATGATTAACAACTGTTTCTTCAACCTAACAGTCCCAAACACTTTTCCTGCATCAAAAGTCAAACTAGTCCCTATTCCTGCCATGAAAGGTTCACATAATGTCACCGATACCTGAACCAACCATGTTTATCAGAGGATGCCAACCCTTTGGCTGCAGCTTTCTCTGCACACGCTGAGAGAGTCTTCAGTGTAGCAGGAAAAGATTTCAGGCCAGAAGATTGCAAATTAAATCATGAAACCTTTGAAGATATTATGCTGAATAAATGTAATAATAATGAAAAATTAGCAATGTGTATTGGAATAAAGCATAATTGTATTTGCCATGACGTTTTGCTTTTCGCTGTAGTGCTATGGTTGAACGGAAAAACTTACTTTTGTGTGCATAAGAAAATAAATAGGAGGAACTACGAAACCAAGTAATTCCTTTTACTATGTATACTTTTTCTTTAATGTTAAAAGATAGACAAACTAGTAATGGGCAAACAGCTCTTCGGCTCTTGAATTAAATTATGCAGGTACTACAGCAAAATGCTCAAAAATACCAAAACACATCAAGAGCTAAATATGCAAAAACAATAAATACCTTCCTGTGGAAAAGGGGCAACATAAACCAAATGTAAAGTCACGAAAATCATGAAAATATAAAGTACACTTTACACACTTCATTTCTTTGAATTGAAATTAATTATATTCATCTACCTTCATACATTAATACAAGACATTATATGATTATAATGTTTGTTATTATCATATAATTTTTATTTAGGTATTATGTAGGTGCAGTTAATGTATAGTGTTACCTGATATATACTAATAAGCAGTAATACAATAAAAAGAGAGAAGAATGTCAGCTGTTCTCCAAGAAGTTACTGATTTCTTGGATGGCTAGAAGAACATCGATTCAGTTCCCAAAAATCTGTAAGAACAATTTTTGAGGATCTGTATTTTCCATTGTTATTCTCAAAGGGCTGTCATCATGACTATTTTGCTTTTCAGGTAAAGACTCCAACAGCAGGACTGTGGTACAGCAGCCTGTGTCTGACACATTGCAGCCAGGAGACTCTGTGAGCCTGCAGTGTACGATAGAGACTGGGAGCTGTGCAGGAGAACACAGTGTTTACTGGTTCAGACATGGATCAGGAGAATCCCTTCCTGGAGTCATTTACAGCCCTGGAAACAGCAGTGATGAGTGTGAGAAGAGCCCTGAGGCTGGATCTCCTACACGGAGCTGCGTCTACAGCCTCCCCAAGGGGAACCTCAGCCTCTCCGATGCTGGGACTTACTACTGCGCTGTGGCCATGTGTGGGGAGATGCTGTTTGGGAACGGCACATAGCTGGATATAGATGGTAACACCCAGTGTGGGGAGATGCTGTTTGGGAACGGCACACAGCTGGATATAGATGGTAGCACCCAGTGTGGAGAGTATATCTGCTTCAAAGTTTTATTTAGCTTATTCTGCTATTAAGACATTTATTTCTTTTTTTAATGTAATGAATTTTCTAATTTAAGTGCTTAAATTAAATTACACAGATGTTAATTTAATAATTATCCATCCATCCATCCATTTTCCAAACCGCTTATCCTATTGGGTCGCGGGGGGTCCGGAGCCTAATTTAATAATTATTTCAAATATTAATATCCATCCATCCATCCATTTTCCAAACCGCTTATCCTATTGGGTCGCGGGGGGTCCGGAGCCTAATTTAATAATTATTTCAAATATTAATATAAATTGTTAAAATACAAAATACTAGAAGTTCATGTTAAAAATGGACTATTTACAAAACAACTGCTGTAATGTGTTATCGATTTGATCTTTAACTAATGTAATGTAAGCAAATGGGAAATGTGTCTCTATATCATTATGCTGAAATCTATCTCTTTGTTACAGGCTTTCAGAAGCTGCTGGATCCTCTTCACTCTGGCTTGCTGATAGTTTTATCTTGCAGCATTATTCTGAACGTTGCTCTCATTTGTATAAGATGTAAACTGACCTGTACACACTGTGCAGGTACGCTGCCCGGCTTTATGCACTCAGAAGGACAAAATGTAGATTTTAACAAATTATAGAAATATAAAATTGTTTTATGATAGATAACATTTTCATATTAAAACCACTCTTGCAGGTAATACAGTTTTAAAATCCATTATTAAATCTCACCTTATTTATATAAACCTTTTTGTACTGTAAGATTTACATTTTTGTATTATATCTTTCATATTTTGCAAAATCTATTGAAATATACATGTTGCAATAAGTTGCATATCAATAACTTTTATTACCAAGATCTCCTTTATAGCAATTTTATTATATATGATATATGAGAACAAATGACACGTATCCAAACATGCACACTTAAATTGACAGAAGTCATTTTTACTTTCATTTTTGAGACAAAAAGGATGTTGATTGCTTGAAAATTCGGAATGTTATCTGACCACGGTATGATACCGTGCGAAATTAAATAATATATTGATGTGTTATATATTTTAAACAGATGAAAAGAACAGTGATATATCAAAAGTGGAATGGTCACGCAAGCAAGTATGTAATAAATATTTCAAATTACAAATCGTCAGTAAAACAAATGAACCTCAGACTGATTTCCATCCTGGGATCAGCATTTTAAGTGCTATTTGTGAAAATAGGTAATAGCAAACCGATTTGATCCATCCAATTCTGCCATCTTTGTCTCCACAGTGCCATGACGAGGACACACTGAATTACGCTGCCCTGAACCTTAAGAAGCCAAAACCCAGGAGACAGAAGAAAGACGGGAATAATGACACTCTGTATTCTGACCTCCGCTACAGAGATTATGAATAAAGATGCTTCTCATTCATGTCAGTCACACAGAGTGTTCAGGGTGTAGCTTTAATAATGTTCAGAGGAGGGCAGGGGAGCCAGTGCTTCTGAGACTGAATCACGGGATTTTACGGAGCACCGGTGCTGAGTTTGGTGTCAGTGTGTTTGGGGCGCATTTTTACTGGAAGTGCAAATGTTCAAGCCAGACTGGGGGCTGAGGGAGGGGGAGAGGGGAGCCACAGAGATTATTTCTTCATGGCATGGGGGGGAATAAGCGGCTTTAATGTTGTGGAAAGGCTGAGTTGCTGCAATCAGTTCTTTGATGTCACACATGCTTACTTGTCTCCCTTGTGTACCATGCTGAATGGTTTGGGGCAAACGCACAGGGACTGATCGATTATATTAAACAGATGAAAGAAACTGAATGAAAATTTCAAGTGTTCTTAAATTACGTTTTTCATTTAATTGTGTGTTCTGGATGTATTTTTGAGTATATACATGTACCTGTATATGTACCTGTATATATACCTGTGTCGTTAATAACGATGTGGATAATTAAGAAAGAGGAGTTTTGTTTCTTGCTCCCTGTCTTGTTACTTGGCTCACAAACATACACACACATAGACACACACACAAACATACACAGACACACAAACACACACACACATAGACACACACACACACAAACACACATGCACACATGCACACACACACACTGCTACGGCTCTGTAAGAACACTACCATGCTCTTTTGTGTGAGTGGGGTGGGGGGTGTTAAATAAGATGAAAATGACAATGGCTGTACTTTTGTTATGTCAGTTGTGTTTCTATAGTCATTGTATCATATTCCACAAGCTTTTTATTCTACAAGATGTACAAGCCAGTCAGTGTATTCAGTGGGGTGTTCAGGAGTCATTAGGTTCTGAAAAATGTCTTGCATTTAAAACATAATGTACTTTTGAATACTTAAGTATTTTTAGATGCAAATACTCCAGTACTTTAACTGAAGTAAAAAATTAACTGAAAAACTTTGAGTATTATTTGACGAGGAGTATCTATACTTAACTCAAGTAGTGAAGTTGTGTACTTTGTCCACCTCTGTCCAAAAGTGACATACAGCTGTAAGCTGTTTGGGTTTGTTTGTCTGCTGAGTGCTTCTCTGCAGTGCTGCAGATGTTTCCACTGGTTAGATGCAGCTCAGGAAGACTGACCCACTGACTGCACTGTGCTGGACTCACTTTGCAAAGAGTAAAAACCACACAGACAGAACAATATCTGCTTCTTGTAAGACCCTGTTTCCTCTCTACCTCACCCAGGTCACGCTTTCAAGTATTCAGCCTAAGTTATTTTATCCAAACAAGCCACCATTATTATTCATGCAGCTGGACATTTGACTGGAGCACATGATTGCTACATATCACTACTGTACATGGAACGGAATGTACAGTTTTCACAACAGAACTTTAGAAAAGCAAAATTCTCATCAGTCCACATCTCTAACCACCACACATCCTAGGGCTCCCATTTATAATGGTACATTTTTGTTTTATTCACATTCTTTTTCATCACACAGATAAACACCATCCATTAATCTTACAGCATGTATCCTGGTCAGGGTGATGGGGACGACACCACCTATATCGAGTGTGATTTAAGGCCAAGACCTTAAAAGGGAGAGTCAAGACTGAGGCTTGTTACAAGAGCAGTGGGGCACAAAACAACAAACAACATCATTATGAATGTAAAATAAATGGATGTATATATAAATATAGGGTAATAATAGAAACAAAAAATAAGAATATATTACATACAGAGGAATATTATAGGAATATTAAAATTAACTTATACACAATCCTTAACTTATACACAATCCTATTGCATGTAACATTATTGCTCATGTGCCAGATATTAGCCTCCCAAAGGAAGCTGCCACACAGGGCATAATGCACTGGCTCAATGCAACACTGCACATCAGTGAATAAGGAGGAACAATATTGCAGATCAGCAGCAGATAGAAACTGTATCAGAAGACAGTGAACAGGGGAAAAGTTCAATGAGCAGAGTGCAGATTATAAAGCCTGACTGCTGTGGGGCCCAATGACCTGCGGTACCGTTCTGTCACACGCCGGGTGTCTGAGTCTCTTACTGAAGGAGCTGCCCTTACGGGCCTCCATAGTCTGCTGGGGGGGTGAGAGGTGTCACATAAAATTGATGACAGCCTTGTTATCAGCCTGCTCTCATCCATCTACTCTACAGTGCCAAGGGACGCTCCTCCCTGATGATGAGAGGAGTCTAAGCATGTGGACATTTGGGATAATGTGAGTTCAGAACTGGATGGTCAGCTGTACGACTTCCAGTCTGTAGGCAGACTCATCACCTTCAGTTATGATGGCAAACACAGTAGTATCACCTGCAAAATTCAGGATCTTCACTGGAGCAGCAGTGATTTGTGTAGAAATTGAAGAGAAGAGGGAGAGCACAGAGCCTGGAGGAGCTCAGTGCTGAGGGTCAGCGTGTCTGATGTGTGCTGTAAGCATACAGATGTCCTGCATTTGTGGAACATTTTGTTTGTGCTGCTGTTTATATGTGTTGTTGACGCTGCAGTCAGTAATTTTCCACTAGCAGTCTCACCTCTGCATTTTACAGGAAGACTGACCGACTGAGAGCAGGGTGTTTGTGTCTCTCTTCTCAGTGAGCGAAAACCACACAACCATCAGGTCCTCAGCTCAGGCCCACTGCTTCACTAGAAAAACCACAAAGGGTATTTTTATCTAAAAGTGGGTGAGCAAGTGAGATGTTATTGACAGCATGAATTTGTCTACTAACATTTTAAATTCAAACCTAAAAAGCAGTATGTCCAGGATGTCAGTAATTACATTTAGTCAGTATGAACAATTTGGGTGCAATAATATAGAATAATGTAGAATTTTGCATAATTCAGTTAATACCAGTAAGATACCGATCATTAACACTATAAGGTCATGTTGCTGAATCTCATTGTTAAAGTTAAATGAATCTACGCATTTTTATACACACAAGACTGTGCTTAGTTCATCTTTCAGTCAAAATCACACAGTGAGGCAAATCTGACCATCTTAATTGTTTTTGCTTGTGTGGAATGGCATCCCATGCAGGCCTGTGCTCTGTGCTTCCTGGGACAGGTCCCACCCTCTCCAGACCCCGATGAGAATTAGTAGTCGCTGGATAAAAGATTGACAAAAGATAAAAATACAAAAGTCATTCTTGCTGTCTAACCTCTGATTACTGCATGACATTTCTGATTTCTGATAACTGATAAGTAGAAAATATGTTTAGTCTCTTGCTTGGTGGTAAGAAAAAAGGAGAACCACAAAGAGCACAGTCATTTTCAAGGTTATTTCTCACTGGTCAGTGTGAAAGGCTGCGTCATTAATATAACGCCGGGCTCAGCACAGTGACTGCACCTGCGCTGCACTGTAGAACACAAGCCAGGCTGCAGACCATCAGCCCTGAAAGTTAAAACAGGACTCGTATGTGTGTCATGTGGTGTTTAATAAAAATTTACAGGACAGAACATAGTGGATTCAGTTTCCTTTGCTCTTACACTCCCAGTCCAAAGTGTGGCCACGACTGCTGTCAATGCATCTGTCTCTTTTTTCACCTTAATTTTTCACCTGTGTTATTCACCTTAATATCAAAAGGCTCCAAAGCAGTACAGTAATGCAGAACAAATATTGTAACTAACAAGGAAGTGGGGAGGTAATGGACAGAAGTGTTGGTTTTTGGTAACTCCACTCCTCTGACCTCCACTGTAATTTTAGGTTCCTTGGAACAATATTGTAAACCAGTCATCACACACCTAGGGGTTAAAGTCGACACCAACCTTAAGTTTGACACTCAGATAAGGTTAGTTGTCAAGTCAAGCTTTTTACAATTGAGGCAGTTGGCCAAAATAAAGCCAATTCTTTCTAGGCAGCACTTTGAGAACAGTAATCCACTCTTTTGTCACTACTAGTTTGGACCACTGTAACGCCCTCTATGTTGGGGTTAGAGGCTCCACTATTGTTCACCTCCAGAAGGTTCAAAATGCTGCCGCACATGGAAATATGAGCATGTCTCCCCCATTTTAGCCTCACTCCACTGGCTGCCCGTACATTTTAGGATTCATTTTAAAATTCTGTTATTTGCTTTTAAAGCCCTCAGTGGTCTTGCTCCATCTGACCTCTGTGAGCTGCTTCACCCTTACACCCCCACCCGCTCTCTCAGGTCAGCTGATCAGCTGTTCCTGACGGTTCCTAAGACTCAGCGTGAGCTTAGAGGGGATCGAGCCTTTGCAGTCGCAGCTCCTAAAATGTGGAATGACTTGCCTTTTCACATTAGAGAGGAATCCCCTCTGTCCGTTTTTAAATCTCTTCTAATCTCTTCTCCTTCACCTTTGACACATTGTGAGATGTTAATTTTAATAGTAAATCTTATTTTAATCTTAGCCTTTTCTTTATTAATTAATAGATTTTTTTAAATTTTTATTAATGGCCTTTTACTCACATTGAATGTTTTGGTTTTTATTAAATTTCTTTTACTTCGTTTTTAAGTGTGTGAATGTTTTTATTTATTCCTTTGTGCAGCACTTTGGTCCATAAGGTTGTTTAAAGTGCTTTTCAAATAAAGAGCTGGATTGGATTACATTGGAAGATGGCTCAACAAATCTCTTTCACAGAATGTAAAATTCGACAGAGGGCGCAAGGTGACATTCTGTCAGGGGCCCAGAATTTTTAGCTACACCTCTGTGTTACTGTGTTTTTTTTGTTCTAGCCATCAATAACTCTGGAGTTGCTATATCGCCACCTGGTGGTGAAAAGATCAGACAAAAATATGTACACATGTTACCAACAGTTTGAAATTGAAGTGCAGAGTTAACAGGTTTAATTAATCGTCCCCACGGATGCCAGTCATGAAATTTGAGAATTGCAAATTAAAACACAGGAAAAAATCAGGAACACTACAAGATAAAATATTTAGCAAACACTCAATGTGCATCCAGGGTGACAAGGGACAACTGGAGGATGATATGACAATCTGACAGTGACATTCACAGCACTTTATATGTTGCCAAAAACAGAAAAGGGGATTAAAATCAAGAATCAGAAATCATGTATGAGGGTGGGGCTGCTTGGTGGTGCAGTGATTAGCACTGTTACCTCCCACCACTGGGACTCAGGTTCGAGTCTCCGCCTGGGTCACATGTGTGGGGAGTTTGCATGTTCTCTCTTGCTAAATTGGCCGTAGGAGTGCATGTGTGTGTGAATGGTGTGTGAATGTGCCTTGCAATGAGCTGCCCCCCCGTCCTGGGTTGTTCCCTGCCTCGTGCACAGATCCTTCCAGGATAGGCTCTGGACCCCCCGCGACCCAGTAGCATAAGCGGTTTAGACAATGGATGGATGTATGAGGGTGAGTCACAATGACGACAGCTGCTCTGTTGACTTGGTCCCAGGAGTCGTCAGCGTTGGTCTGCCGGGGCCCCCGTCCTGTCTGTGGAAGCACCCGTCTTGTTGGCTGTTCTCTCTGCCTGGGCCCCCCTCTCCTGCTGCCTCACGTTTGGGTTGAAGTGGCTCCCCAGTGCTTCTG
>NW_026043142.1:0-54866 GCF_023856365.1 Brienomyrus brachyistius | reverse complement strand
TGCTAATATGCTAATATGCTAATATGCTATGCTAATATGCTAATATGCTAATATGCTATGCTAATATGCTAATATGCTAATATGCTAATATGCTATGCTAATATACTAATATGCTAATATGTTAATATGCTATGCTAATATGCTAATATGCTATTATGCTAACACGCTATGCTAATATGCTAATATGCTAATATGCTATGCTAATATGCTAATATGCCAATATGCTAATATGCTAATATGCTATGCTAATATGCTAATATGCTAATATGCTAATATGCTAATATGCTAATATGCTAATATGCTAATATGCTATGCTAATATGCTAATATGCTAATATGCTAATATGCTATGCTAATATGCTAATATGCTAATATGCTAATATGCTAATATGCTTATATGCTAATATGCTAATATGCTAATATGCTAATATGCTAACACGCTATGCTAATATGCTAATATGCTAATATGCTAATATGCTATGCTAATATGCTAATATGCTAATATGCTAATATGCTAATATGCTAATATGCTATGCTAATATGCTATGCTAATATACTAATATGCTAATATGCTAATATGCTAATATGCTAATATGCTATGCTAATATGCTAATATGCTAATATGTTAATATGCTAATATGTTAATATGCTAATATGTTAATATACTAATATGCTATGCTAATATGCTAATATGCTAATATGCTAACACGCTATGCTAATATGCTAATATGCTATGCTAATATGCTAATATGCTAATATGCTAATATGCTAATATGCTAATATGCTAATATGCTATGCTAATATGCTAATATGCTAATATGCTATGCTAATATGCTAATATGCTAATATGCTAATATGCTAATATGCTAATATGCTAATATGCTAATATGCTAATATGCTATGCTAATATGCTAATATGCTAATATGCTATGCTAATATGCTAATATGCTATGCTAATATGCTAATATGCTAATATGCTAATATGCTAATATGTTAATATGCTATGCTAATATGCTAATATGTTAATATGCTAATATGCTAATATGCTAATATGCTATGCTAATATGCTAATATGCTAATATGCTAATATGCTAATATGCTAATATGCTATGCTAATATGCTAATATGCTAATATGCTAATATGCTAATATGCTAATATGCTATGCTAATATGCTAATATGCTAATATGCTAATATGCTATGCTAATATGCTAATATGCTAATATGCTAACACGCTATGCTAATATGCTAATATGCTAATATGCTAATATGCTAATATGCTAATATGCTAATATGCTAATATGCTAATATGCTAACACGCTATGCTAATATGCTAATATGCTAATATGCTATGCTAATATGCTATGCTAATATGCTAATATGCTAATATGCTAATGTGCTAATATGCTAATATGCTATGCTAATATGCTAATATGCTAATATGCTATGCTAATATGCTAATATGCTAATATGCTAATATGCTAATATGCTAATATGCTATGCTAATATGCTAATATGCTAATATGCTAATATGCTATGCTAATATGCTAATATGCTAATATGCTAATATGCTAATATGCTAATATGCTATGCTAATATGCTAATATGCTAATATGCTAATATGCTAATATGCTATGCTAATATGCTAATATGCTAATATGCTAATATGCTAATATGCTAATATGCTAATATGCTATGCTAATATGCTAATATGCTAATATGCTATGCTAATATGCTAATATGCTATGCTAATATGCTAATATGCTAATATGCTAATATGCTAATATGTTAATATGCTATGCTAATATGCTAATATGTTAATATGCTAATATGCTAATATGCTAATATGCTTATGCTAATATGCTAATATGCTAATATGCTAATATGCTAATATGCTATGCTAATATGCTAATATGCTAATATGCTAATATGCTAATATGCTAATATGCTAATATGCTATGCTAATATGCTAATATGCTAATATGCTAATATGCTATGCTAATATGCTAATATGCTAATATGCTAACACGCTATGCTAATATGCTAATATGCTAATATGCTAATATGCTAATATGCTAATATGCTAATATGCTAATATGCTAATATGCTAACACGCTATGCTAATATGCTAATATGCTAATATGCTATGCTAACACGCTATGCTAATATGCTAATATGCTAATATGCTAATATGCTAATATGCTAATATGCTAACACGCTATGCTAATATGCTAATATGCTAATATGCTAATATGCTAATATGCTAATATGCTATGCTAATATGCTAATATGCTAATATGCTAATATGCTAATGTGCTAATATGCTAATATGCTATGCTAATATGCTAATATGCTAATATGCTATGCTAATATGCTAATATGCTAATATGCTAATATGCTAATATTCTAATATGCTAATATGCTATGCTAATATGCTAATATGCTAATATGCTATGCTAATATGCTAATATGCTAATATGCTAATATGCTAATATGCTATGCTAATATGCTAATATGCTAATATGCTAATATGCTATGCTAATATGCTAATATGCTAATATGCTAATATGCTAATATGCTATGCTAATATGCTAATATGTTAATATGCTAATATGCTAATATGCTAATATGCTATGCTAATATGCTAATATGCTAATATGCTAATATGCTAATATGCTATGCTATGCTAATATGCTATGCTTATATGCTAATATGCTAATTTGCTAATATGCTATGCTAATATGCTAATATGCTAATATGCTAATATGCTATGCTAATATGCTAATATGCTAATATGCTAATATGCTAATATGCTATGCTAATATGCTATGCTTATATGCTAATATGCTAATTTGCTAATATGCTAATATGCTAATATGCTAATATGCTATGCTAATATGCTAATATGCTAATATGCTAATATGCTAATATGCTATGCTAATATGCTAATATGCTAATACTCTAACACGCTATGCTAATATGCTAATATGCTATGCTAATATGCTAATATGCTAATATGCTAATATGCTAATATGCTAATATGCTAATATGCTATGCTAATATGCTAATATGCTAATATGCTAATATGCTAATATGCTAATATGCTAATATGCTAATATGCTATGCTAATATGCTAATATGCTAATATGCTATGCTAATATGCTAATATGCTAATATGCTAATATGCTAATATGCTAATATGCTAATATGCTATGCTAATATGCTAATATGCTAACACGCTTTGCTAATATGCTAATATGATAATATGCTAATATGCTAATATGCTAATATGCTAATATGCTAATATGCTAATATGCTAACACGCTATGCTAATATGCTAATATGCTAATATGTTAATATGCTAATATGCTAATATGCTATGCTAATATGCTAATATGCTAATATGCTAATATGCTAATATGCTAATATATTAACACGCTATGCTAATATGCTAATATGCTGTGCTAATATGCTAATATACTAATATGCTAATATGCTAATATGCTATGCTAATATGCTAATATGCTAATATGCTAATATGCTAATATGCTAATATGCTATGCTAATATGCTAATATGCTAATATGCTAACATGCTATGCTAATATGCTAATATGCTAATATGCTAATATGCTATGCTAATATGCTAATATGCTAATATGCTAATATGCTAATATGCTAATATGCTAATATGCTAATATGCTATGCTAATATGCTAATATGCTAATGTGCTAATATGCTAATATGCTATGCTAATATGCTAATATGCTAATATACTATGCTAATATGCTAATATGCTAATATGCTAATATGCTAATATGCTAATATGCTAATATGCTATGCTAATATGCTATGCTAATATGCTAATATGCTAATATGCTAATATGCTAATATGCTAATATGCTATGCTAATATGCTAATATGCTAATATGCTAATATGCTAATATGCTAATATGCTATGCTAATATGCTAATATGCTAATATGCTAACACGCTATGCTAATATGCTAATATGCTAATATGCTAATATGCTATGCTAATATGCTATGCTAATATGCTAATATGCTAATATGCTAATATGCTAATATGCTAATATGCTAATATGCTATGCTAATATGCTAATATGCTAATATGCTAATATGCTATGCTAATATGCTATGCTAATATACTAATATGCTAATATGCTAATATGCTAATATGCTAATATGCTATGCTAATATGCTAATATGCTAATATGTTAATATGCTAATATGTAATGCTAATATGTTAATACGCTAACACGCTATGCTAATATGCTAATATGCTAATATGCTAATATGCTAATATGCTAATATGCTAATATGCTAATATCCTATGCTAATATGCTAATATGCTAATATGCTAATATGCTAATATGCTAATATGCTAATATGCTAATATCCTATGCTAATATGCTAATATGCTAATATGCTAATATGCTATGCTAATATGCTATGCTAATATGCTAATATGCTAATATGCTAATATGCTAATATGCTAATATGCTAATATGCTATGCTAATATGCTAATATGCTATGCTAATATGCTAATATGCTAATATGCTAATATGCTAATATGCTAACACGCTATGCTATGCTAATATGCTAATATGCTAACACGCTATGCTAATATGCTAATATGCTAATATGTTAATATACTAATATGCTATGCTAATATGTTAATATGCTAATATGCTAATATGCTAACATGCTATGCTAATATGCTAATATGCTAATATGCTAATATGCTATGCTAATATGCTAATATGCTAATATGCTAATATGCTAATATGCTAATATGCTAATATGCTAATATGCTATGCTAATATGCTAATATGCTAATATGCTAATATGCTAATATGCTATGCTAATATGCTATGCTAATATGCTAATATGCTATGCTAATATGCTAATATGCTATGCTAATATGCTAATATGCTAATATGCTAATATGCTAATATGCTAATATACTAATATGCTAATGTGCTAATATGCTAATATGCTATGCTAATACTAATATGCTAATATGCTAATATGCTAATATGCTAATATGCTATGCTAATATGCTAATATGCTAATATGCTAATATGCTAATATGCTAATATGCTAATACGCTAATATGCTAACACGCTATGCTAATATGCTATGCTAATATGCTAATATGCTAATATGCTAATATGTTAATATGCTAATATGCTTATATGCTAATATGCTAACACGCTATGCTAATATGCTAATATGCTAATATGCTAATATGCTAATATGCTAATATGCTAATATGCTAATATGCTAATATGCTAATATGCTATGCTAATATGCTTATATGCTAATATGCTAATATACTATGCTAATATGCTAATATGCTAATATGCTAATATGCTATGCTAATATGCTAATATGCTAATATGCTATATATGCTAATATGCTAATATGCTAATATGCTAATATGCTAATATGCTAATATGCTAATTGCTAATATGCTAATATGCTAATATGCTATAGCTAACGCTTGGTAATATTGCTAATATACTAATATGCTAATATGCTTATATGTTAATATGCTAATATGCTAATATGCTAACACGCTATGCTAATATGCTAATATGCTAATATGCTATGCTAATATGCTAATATGCTAATATGCTAATATGCTAATATGCTAATATGCTATGCTAATATGCTAATATGCTAATATGCTAATATGCTATGCTAATATGCTAATATGCTAACACGCTATGCTAATATGCTAATATGCTAATATGCTAATATGCTATGCTAATATGCTAATATGCTAATATGCTAATATGCTAATATGCTATGCTAATATGCTAATATGCTAATATGCTATGCTAACATGCTAATATGTTAATATGCTAATATGCGAATATGCTAATTATGCTATGCTAATATGCTAATATGCTAATATGCTATGCTAATATGCTATGCTAATATGCTAATATGCTAATATGCTAATATGTTGATATGCTAATATGCTAATATGCTAATATGCTAATATGCTATGCTAATATGCTAACATGCTAATATGCTAATATGCTAATATGCTATGCTAATATGCTAATATGCTAATATGCTAATATGCTATGCTAATATGCTAATATGATAATATGCTAATATGCTAATATGCTATGCTAATATGCTAATATGCTAATATGCTAATATGCTATGCTAATATGCTAATATGCTAATATGCTAATATGCTAATATGCTAATATGCTAATATGCTATGCTAATATGCTAATATGCTAATATGCTAATATGCTATGCTAATATGCTAATATGCTAATATGCTAATATGCTATGCTAATATGCTAATATGCTAATATGCTAATATGCTAATATGCTATGCTAATATGCTAATATGCTAATATGCTAATATGCTAATATGCTAATATGCTAATATGCTATACTAATATGCTAATATGCTAATATGCTAATATGCTAATACGCTAATATGCTAACACGCTATGCTAATATGCTAACACGCTATGCTAATATGCTAATATGCTAATATGCTATGCTAATATGCTATGCTAATATGCTAATATGCTAACACGATATGCTAATATGCTTATATGCTAATATGCTAATATGCTATGCTAATATGCTAATATGCTAATATGCTAATATGCTAATATGCTATGCTAATATGCTAATATGCTAACACGCTATGCTAATATGCTAATAGGCTAATATGCTAATATGCTTATATGCTAATATGCTAATATGCTAATATGCTAATATGCTAACACGCTATGCTAATATGCTAATATGCTAATATGCTAATATGCTATGCTAATATGCTAATATGCTAATATGCTAATATGCTAATATGCTATGCTAATATACTAATATGCTAATATGCTAATATGCTATGCTAATATGCTAATATGTTAATATGCTAATATGCTAATATGCTATGCTAATATGCTAATATGCTAATAAGCTAATATGCTATGCTAATATGCTAATATGCTAATATGCTAATATGCTAATATGCTAATATGCTAATATGCTAATATGCTAACATGTTAATATGCTAACACGCTATGCTAATATGCTAATATGCTATGCTAATATGCTAATATGCTAATATGCTAATATGCTAATATGCTAATATGCTATGCTAATATGCTAATATGCTAATATGCTAATATGCTAATATGCTAATATGCTAATATGCTAATATGCTAACACGTTATGCTAATATGTTTATATGCTAATATGCTAATATGCTATGCTAATATGCTAATATGCTAATATGCTAATATGCTAATATGCTATGCTAATATGCTAATATGCTATGCTAATATGCTAATATGCTAATTTGCTAATATGCTAACACGCTATGCTAATATGCTAATATGCTAATATGCTAATATGCTTATATGCTAATATGCTAATATGCTAATATGCTAATATGCTAACACGCTATGCTAATATGCTAATATGCTAATATGCTAATATGCTATGCTAATATGCTAATATGCTAATATGCTAATATGCTAATATGCTAATATGCTATGCTAATATGCTATGCTAATATGCTATGCTAATATACTAATATGCTAATATGCTAATATGCTAATATGCTAATATGCTATGCTAATATGCTAATATGCTAATATGTTAATATGCTAATATGTTAATATACTAATATGCTATGCTAATATGCTAATATGCTAATATGCTAACACGCTATGCTAATATGCTAATATGCTATGCTAATATGCTAATATGCTAATATGCTGATATGCTAATATGCTAATATGCTATGCTAATATGCTAATATGCTAATATGCTAATATGCTATGCTAATATGCTAATATGCTAATATGCTAATATGCTAATATGCTAATATGCTATGCTAATATGCTAATATGCTAATATGCTAATATGCTAATATGCTAATATGCTATGCTAATATGCTAATATGTTAATATGCTAATATGCTAATATGCTAATATGCTATGCTAATATGCTAATATGCTAATATGCTAATATGCTAATATGCTATGCTAATATGCTAATATGCTAATATGCTAATATGCTAATATGCTATGCTAATATGCTAATATGCTAATATGCTAATATGCTATGCTAATATGCTAATATGCTAATATGCTAACACGCTATGCTAATATGCTAATATGCTAATATGCTAATATGCTAATATGCTAATATGCTAATATGCTAACACGCTATGCTAATATGCTAATATGCTAATATGCTAATATGCTAATATGCTATGCTAATATGCTAATATGCTAATATGCTAATGTGCTAATATGCTAATATGCTATGCTAATATGCTAATATGCTAATATACTATGCTAATATGCTAATATGCTAATATGCTAATATGCTAATATGCTAATATGCTAATATGCTAATATGCTATGCTAATATGCTATGCTAATATGCTAATATGCTAATATGCTAATATGCTAATATGCTAATATGCTAATATGCTATGCTAATATGCTAATATGCTAATATGCTAATATGCTAATATGCTAATATGCTAATATGCTATGCTAATATGCTAATATGCTAATATGCTAACACGCTATGCTAATATGCTAATATGCTAATATGCTAATATGCTATGCTAATATGCTATGCTAATATGCTAATATGCTAATATGCTAATATGCTAATATGCTATGCTAATATGCTAATATGCTAATATGCTAATATGCTAATATGCTAATATGCTATGCTAATATGCTATGCTAATATACTAATATGCTAATATGCTAATATGCTAATATGCTATACTAATATGCTAATATGCTAATATGCTAATATGCTAATATGCTAATATGCTAACACGCTATGCTAATATGCTAATATGCTAATATGCTAATATGCTAATATGCTAATATGCTATGCTAATATGCTAATATGCTAATATGCTAATATGCTAATATGCTAATATGCTATGCTAATATGCTATGCTAATATGCTAATATGCTAATACGCTAACACGCTATACTAATATGCTAATATGCTATGCTAATATGCTAATATGCTAATATGCTAATATGCTAATATGCTAATATGCTAATATGCTATGCTAATATGCTAATATGCTAATATGCTAATATGCTATGCTAATATGCTAAAACGCTAACACGCTAGGCTAATATGCTAAAACGCTAACACGCTAGGCTAATATGCTAATATGCTAATATGCTAATATGCTAATATGCTAATATGCTAATATGCTAATATGCTAATATGCTAATATGCTATGCTAATATGCTAATATGCTAATATGTTAATATGTTAATATGCTATGCTAATATGCTAATATGCTAATATGCTAATATGCTAATATGCTGATATGCTAATATGCTAATATGCTAATATGCTAATATGCTATGCTAATATGCTAATATGCTAATATGCTAATATGCTAATATGCTAATATGCTATGCTAATATGCTAATATGCTAATATGCTAATATGCTAATATGCTAATATGCTATGCTAATATGCTAATATGCTAATATGCTAATATACTAACACGCTTTGCTAATATGCTAATATGCTAATATGCTAATTTGCTAATATGCTAATATGCTAATATGCTAATATGCTAATATGCTAACACGCTATGCTAATATGCTAATGTGCTAATATGCTATGCTAATATGCTATGCTAATATGCTATGCTACTATGCTAGTATGCTAATATGCTAATATGCTAATATGCTAATATGCTAATACGTTAATATGCTAACACGCTATGCTAATATGCTAATATGCTAATATGCTAATATGCTAATATGCTAATATGCTATGCTAATATGCTAATATGCTATGCTAATATGCTAATATGCTAATACGCTAACACGCTATGCTAATATGCTAATATGCTATGCTAATATGCCAATATGCTAATATGCTAAAATGCTAATATGCTATGCTAATATGCTAATATGCTAATACGCTAACACGCTATGCTAATATGCTAATATGCTAATATGCTAATATGCTATGCTAATATGCTAATATGCTAATATGCTAATATGCTAATATGCTAATATGCTAATATGCTATGCTAATATGCTAATATGCTAACACGCTATGCTAATATACTAATATGCTAATATGCTAATATGCTAATATGCTAATATGCTAATATGCTAATATGCTAACACGCTATGCTAATATGCTAATATGCTAATAAGCTATTATGCTAATATGCTATGCTAATATGCTAATATGCTATGCTAATATGCTAATATGCTAATATGCTAATATGCTAATATGCTAATATGCTAATATGCTATGCTAATATGCTAATATGCTAATATGCTAATACGCTAATATGTTAATATGCTAATATGCTATGCTAATATGCTAATATGCTAATATGCTAATATGCTAATATGCTAATATGCTAATATGCTATGCTAATATGCTAATATGCTAATATGCTAATATGCTAATATGCTAACACGCTATGCTAATATGCTAATATGCTAATATGCTAATATGCTAATATGCTATGCTAATATGCTAATATGCTAATATGCTAATATGCTAACACGCTATGCTAATATGCTAATATGCTAATATGCTAATATGCTAATATGCTCACACTATGCTAATATGCTAATATGCTAATATGCTAATATGCTAATATGCTATGCTAATATGCTAATATGCTAATATGCTAATATGCTAATATGCTAATATGCTAATATGCTAATATGCTAATATGCTAATATGCTAACACGCTATGCTAATATGCTAATATGCTATGCTAACATGCTAATATGCTATGATAATATGCTAATATGCTATGCTAATATGCTAATATGCTAATATGCTAATATACTAATATGCTAATACGCTAATATGCTAATACGCTAATATGCTAACACGCTATGCTAATATGCTAATATGCTAATATGCTAATATGCTAATATGCTAATATGCTAATATGCTAATATGGTAATATGCTATGCCAATATGCTAATATGCTAATATGCTAATATGCTAATATGCTAATATGCTAATATGCTATGCTAATATGCTAATATGCTAATATGTTAATATGCTAATATGTAATGCTAATATGTTAATACGCTAACACGCTATGCTAATATGCTAATATGCTAATATGCTAATATGCTAATATGCTAATATCCTATGCTAATATGCTAATATGCTAATATGCTAATATGCTATGCTAATATGCTAATATGCTAATATGCTAATATGCTAATATGCTAATATGCTAATATGCTAATATGCTAATATGCTATGCTAATATGCTAATATGCTAATATGCTAATATGCTAACACGCTATGCTATGCTAATATGCTAATATGCTAACACGCTATGCTAATATGCTAATATGTTAATATGCTAATATGCTATGCTAATATGCTAATATGCTAATATGCTAACATGCTATGCTACTATGCTAATATGCTAATATGCTAATATGCTAATATGCTAATATGCTAATATGCTATGCTAATATGCTATGCTAATATGCTAATATGCTATGCTAATATGCTAATATGCTAATATGCTAATATGCTAATATGCTAATATGCTAATATGCTATGCTAATATGCTAATATGCTATGCTAATATGCTAATATGCTAATATGCTAATATGCTAATATGCTAATATGCTAATATACTAATATGCTAATGTGCTAATATGCTAATATGCTATGCTAATATGCTAATATGCTAATATGCTAATATACTAATATGCTAATATGCTAATATGCTATGCTAATATGCTAATATGCTAATATGCTAATATGCTAATATGCTAATATGCTAATACGCTAATATGCTAACACGCTATGCTAATATGCTATGCTAATATGCTAATATGCTAATATGCTAATATGCTAATATGTTAATATGCTAATATGCTTATATGCTAATATGCTAACATGCTATGCTAATATGCTAATATGCTAATATGCTAATATGCTAATATGCTAATATGCTAATATGCTAACACGCTATGCTAATATGCTAATATGCTAATATGCTAATATGCTAATATGCTAATATGCTAATATGCTAATATGCTAATATGCTAATATGCTAACACGCTATGCTAATATGCTTATATGCTAATATGCTAATATACTATGCTAATATGCTAATATGCTAATATGCTAATATGCTATGCTAATATGCTAATTATGCTAATATGCTAATATGCTAATATGCTAATATGCTAATATGCTATGCTAATATGCTAATATGCTAATATGCTAACACGCTATACTAATATGCTAATATGCTAATATGCTAATATGCTAATATGCTTATATGTTAATATGCTAATATGCTAATATGCTAATATGCTTATATGTTAATATGCTAATATGCTAATATGCTAATATGCTAATATGCTAACACGCTATGCTAATATGCTAATATGCTAATATGCTAATATGCTATGCTAATATGCTAATATGCTAATATGCTAATATGCTAATATGCTATGCTAATATGCTAATATGCTATGCTAATATGCTATGCTAATATGCTAATATGCTAATATGCTAACACGCTATGCTAATATGCTAATATGCTAATATGCTAATATGCTATGCTAATATGCTAATATGCTAATATGCTAATATGCTAATATGCTATGCTAATATGCTAATATGCTAATATGCTATGCTTACATGCTAATATGTTAATATGCTAATATGCTAATATGCTAATATGCTATGCTAATATGCTAATATGCTAATATGCTATGCTAATATGCTATGCTAATATGCTAATATGCTAATATGCTAATATGCTAATATGCTAATATGTTGATATGCTAATATGCTAATATGCTAATATGCTAATATGCTATGCTAATATGCTAACATGCTAATATGCTAATATGCTATGCTAATATGCTAATATGCTAATATGCTAATATGCTAATATGCTATGCTAATATGCTAATATGCTAATATGCTATGCTAATATACTAATATGCTAATATGTTAATATGCTATGCTAATATGCTAATATGCTATTATGCTAACACGCTATGCTAATATGCTAATATGCTAATATGCTATGCTAATATGCTAATATGCCAATATGCTAATATGCTAATATGCTATGCTAATATGCTAATATGCTAATATGCTAATATGCTAATATGCTAATATGCTAATATGCTAATATGCTAATATGCTATGCTAATATGCTAATATGTTAATATGCTAATATGCTATGCTAATATGCTAATATGCTAATATGCTAATATGCTAATATGCTTATATGCTAATATGTTAATATGCTAATATGCTATGCTAATGTGCTAATGTGCTAATATTCTAATATGCTAACACGCTATGCTAATATGCTAATATGCTAATATGCTAATATGCTATGCTAATATGCTAATATGCTAATACACTATGCTAACACGCTATGCTAATATGCTAATATGTTAATATGCTAATATGCTATGCTAATACACTAATATGCTATGCTAATATGCTAATATGCTAATACGCTAATATGCTAACACGCTATGCTAATATGCTAATTTGCTAACACGCTATGCTAATATGCTAATATGCTAATATGCTAATCCGCTATGTTAACACACTATGCTAATATGCTAATATGCTAACACGCTATGCTAATATGCTAATATGCTAATATGCTAATATGCTAATATGGTATGCTAATATGCTAATATGCTAATACGCTAATATGCTAATATGCTAATATGCTATGTTAATATGCTAATATGCTAATATGCTAATATGCTAATACGCTAATATGTTAACACGCTATGCTAATATGTTAATATGCTAATATGCTAATATACTAATATGCTAATATGCTATGCTAATATGCTAATACGCTAATATGCTAACACGCTATGCTAATATGCTAATATGCTAATATGCTAATATGCTAATATGCTATAATACGCTAATATGCTAACACGCTATGCTAATATGCTAATATGTTAATATGCTAATATGCTATGCTAATATGCTAATATGCTAATATGCTAATATGCTAATATGCTATGCTAATATGCTAATATGCTAATACGCTAATATGCTAATACGCTAATATGCTAAAACGCTATACTAACATGCTAATATGTTAATATGCTAATATGCTAATATGCTATGCTAATATGCTAAGATGCTATGGTAATATGCTAATATACTAATATGCTAATATGCTAATATGCTAATATGCTAATGTGCTATGCTAATATGCTAATATGCTAATACGCTAATATGCTAACACGCTATGCTAATATGCTAATATGCTATGGAAATATGCTAATATACTAATATGCTAATATGCTAATATGCTAATATGCTAATGTGCTATGCTAATATGCTATGCTAATATGCTAATATGCTAATGTGCTAATATGCTAATATGCTATGCTAATATGCTAATATGCTAACATGCTATGTTAATATGCTAATATGCTAATATGCTAATCTGCTAATCTGCTAATATGCTAATATGCTATGCTAATATGCTAATATGCTAATATGCTAATATGCTAACACGCTATGCTAATATGCTAATATGCTAATATGCTAATATGCTAATATGCTATGCTAATACACTAATATGCTATGCTAATATGCTAATATGCTAATACGCTAATATGCTAACACGCTATGCTAATATGCTAATTTGCTATCACGCTATGCTAATATGCTAATATGCTAATATGCTAATCCGCTATGTTAACACACTATGCTAATATGCTAATATGCTAACACGCTATGCTAATATGCTAATATGCTAATATGCTAATATGCTAATATGGTATGCTAATATGCTAATATGCTAATACGCTAATATGCTAATATGCTAATATGCTATGTTAATATGCTAATATGCTAATATGCTAATATGCTAATATGCTAATACGCTAATATGTTAACACGCTATGCTAATATGCTAATATGCTAATATGCTAATATGCTAATATACTAATATGCTAATATGCTATGCTAATATGCTAATATGCTAATACGCTAATATGCTAACACGCTATGCTAATATGCTAATATGCTAATATGCTAATATGCTAATATGCTAATATGCTATAATACGCTAATATGCTAACACGCTATGCTAATATGCTAATATGTTAATATGCTAATATGCTATGCTAATATGCTAATATGCTAATATGCTAATATGCTAATATGCTATGCTAATATGCTAATATGCTAATACGCTAATATGCTAATACGCTAATATGCTAAAACGCTATACTAACATGCTAATATGTTAATATGCTAATATGCTAATATGCTATGCTAATATGCTAATATACTAATATGCTAATATGCTAATATGCTAATATGCTAATGTGCTATGCTAATATGCTAATATGCTAATACGCTAATATGCTAACACGCTATGCTAATATGCTAATATGCTATGGTAATATGCTAATATATTAATATGCTAATATGCTAATATGCTAATATGCTAATGTGCTATGCTAATATGCTATGCTAATATGCTAATATGCTAATGTGCTAATATGCTAATATGCTATGCTAATATGCTAATATGCTAACATGCTATGTTAATATGCTAATATGCTAATATTCTAATCTGCTAATATGCTAATATGCTATGCTAATATGCTAATATGCTAATACGCTAATATGCTAACACGCTATGCTAATATGATTTGCTAATATGCTAATATGCTAATATACTATGCTAATATGCTAATACGCTAATATGCTAATACGCTAATATGCTAACACGCTATGCTAATATGCTAATATGCTAATATGCTAATATGCTATGCTAATATGCTAATATGTTAATACGCTAATATGCTAACACGCTATGCTAACACGCTACGCTAATATGCTAATATGCTAATATGCTATGCTAATGTGCTAATATGCTAATATGCTAACACGCTATGCTAATATGCTAATTTGCTAATATGCTAATATGCTAACACGCTATGCTAATATGCTAATATGCTAATATGCTAATATGCTAATATGCTAATATGCTAATCTGCTAATATGCTAATATGCTATGCTAATATGCTAATATGCTAATACGCTAATATGCTAACACGCTATGCTAATATGCTATGCTAATATGCTAATATACTATGCTAATATGCTAATATGCTAATTTGCTAATATGCTAATATGCTAACACGCTATGCTAATATGCTAATATGCTAATATGCTAATATTCAATGCTAATATGCTATGCTAATATGCTAATATGCTAACACGCTATGCTAATATGCTAATATGCTAATATGCTAATATGCTAATACGCTATGCTAATATGCTAATATGCTAATATGCTAATATGCTAATATGCTAATATGCTATGCTAATATGCTAATATGCTAATACGCTAATATGCTAACACGCTATGCTAATATGCTAGTATGCTAATATGCTAATATGCTAACACGCTATGCTAATATGCTAATATGCTAATATGCTAATATGCTATGCTAATATGCTAATACGCTAATACACTAATACGCTAACACGCTATGCTAATATGCTAATATGCTAGTATGCTAATATGCTAATATGCTAAAATGCTAATATGCTAATATGCTATGCTAATATGCTAATATGCTAATACGCTAATATGCTAACACGCTATGCTAATATGCTAATATGCTAATATGCCAATATGCTAATACGCTAATACACTAATACGCTAACACGCTATGCTAATATGCTAATATGCTAGTATGCTAATATGCTAATATGCTAAAATGCTAATATGCTAATATGCTATGCTAATATGCTAATATGCTAATACGCTAATATGCTAACACGCTATGCTAATATGCTAATATGCCAATATGCTAATATGCTAATATGCTAATATGCTAACACGCTATGCTAATATGCTAATATGCTAATATGCTAATATGCTAACACGCTATGCTAATATGCTATGCTAATATGCTAATATACTATGCTAATATGCTAACATGCTAATACGCTAACACGCTAATATGTTAACATACTATGCTAATATGCTATTATGCTAATATGCTAATATGTTAATATGCTAATATGCTATGCTAATGTGCTAATATGCTAATATGCTAACACGCTATGCTAATATGCTACGCTAATATGCTATGCTAATATGCTAATATGCTAATACACTAATATGCTAACACGCTATGCTAATATGCTAATATGCTAATATGCTAATATGCTATGCTAATACACTAATATGCTATGCTAATATGCTAATATGCTAATACGCTAATATGCTAACACGCTATGCTAATATGCTATGCTAATATGCTAACACGCTATGCTAATATGCTAATATGCTAATATGCTAATATGCTAATATGCTATGCTAATATGCTAATATGCTAATATGCTATGCTAATATGCTAATATGCTAATACGCTATGCTAACACGCTATGCTAATATGCTAATATGCTAATATGCTAATATACTGATGCTATGCTAATAAGCTAACATGCTAATACGTTAACATGCTAATACGTTATGCTAATATGCTAATATGCTAATATGCTAATATGCTAATATGCTAATATGCTATGCTAATATGCTAATATGCTATGCTAATATGCTAATATGCTAATACGTTAACACGCTATGCTAATATGCTAATAAGCTATGTTAATATGCTAATATGCTAATATGCTATGCTAATATGCTAATATGCTAATACGCTAATATGCTAACACGCTATGCTAATATGCTAATATGCTAATATGCTAATATGCTAATATGCTATGCTAATATGCTAATATGCTAATATGCTAATATGCTAATACGCTAATATGCTAACACGCTATGCTAATATGCTAATATGCTAATATGCTAACACGCTATGCTAATATGCTAATATGCTATGCTAATATGCTAATATGCTAATATGCTATGCTAATATGCTAATATGCTAATCCGCTAATGTTAACACACTATGCTAATATGCTAATATGCTAATATGCTAATATGCTAATATGCTAACACGCTATGCTAATATGCTAATATGCTAATATGCTAATATACTAATATGGTATGCTAATATGCTAATATGCTAATACGCTAATATGCTAACACGCTATGCTAATATGCTAATATGCTATGCTAATATGCTAATATGCTAATATGCTAATATGCTATTAATATGTTAATATGCTAATATGCTAATACGCTAATATGCTAACACGCTAGGCTAATATGTTAATATGCTAATATGCTAATATGTTAATATGCTAATATACTAATATGCTAATATGCTATGCTAATATGCTAATATGCTAATACGCTAATATGCTAACAGGCTATGCTAATATGCTAATATGCTAATATGCTAATATGCTAATATGCTATGCTAATATGCTAATATGCTAATACGCTATGCTAACACGCTATGCTAATATGCTAATATGTTAATATGCTAATATGCTAATATGCTAATATGCTATGTTAATACGCTAATATGCTAACACGCTATACTAATATGGTAATATGCTAATATGGTAATATGCTAATATGCTATGCTAATATGCTAACATGCTAATATGCTAATATGCTAATATGCTATGCTAATATGCTAATATGCTAATATGCTAATATGCTAACACGCTATGCTAATATGCTAATATGCTAATATGCTAATATGCTATGCTAATATGCTAATATGCTAATACGCTAATATGCTAACACGCTATACTAATATGCTAATATGCTAATATGCTAATATGCTAAAATGCTATGCTAATATGATAAGATGCTAATATGCTAAGATGCTAATATGCTATGCTAATATGCTAATATGCTAATACGCTAATATGCTAACACGCTATGCTAATATGCTAATATGCTATGGTAATATGCTAATATACTAATATGCTAATATGCTAATATGCTATGCTAATATGCTATGCTAATATGCTAATATGTTAATGTGCTAATATGCTAATATGCTAATATGCTAATATGCTAATACGCTAATTTGCTAACATGCTATGCTAATATGCTAATATGCTAATATGCTAATATGCTAATATGTTAATATGCTATGCTAATATGCTAATATGCTAATTCGCTAATATGCTAACACGCTATGCTAATATGCTATGTTAATATGCTAATATGCTATGCTAATATGCTAATATGCTAATATACTATGCTAATATGGTAATACGCTAATATGCTAATACGCTAATATGCTAATATGCTATGCTAATATGCTAATATGCTAATATGCTAATACGCTAATATGCTAACACGCTATGCTAACACGCTATGCTAATATGCTAATATGCTAATATGCTAATATGCTAATATGCTATGCTAATACGCTAATACGCTATGTTAACATGCTATGCTAATATGCTATTATGCTAATATGCTAATATGTTAATATGCTAATATGCTATGCTAATGTGCTAATATGCTAATATGCTAACACGCTATGCTAATATGCTAATATGCTAATATGCTAATATGCTAATATGCTAACACGCAATGCTAATATGCTAATATGCTAATATGCTAATATGCTAATATTCAATGCTAATATGCTAATATGCTAATACGCTAATCTGCTAACACGCTATGCTAATATGCTAATATGCTAATATGCTAATACGCTATGCTAATATGCTAATATGCTAATATGCTAATATGCTAATATGCTAATATGCTAATATGCTAATACGCTATGCTAATATGCTAATATGCTAATATGCTAATATGCTATGTTAATACGCTAATATGCTAACACGCTATGCTAATATGGTAATATGCTAATATGGTAATATGCTAATATGGTAATATGCTAATATGCTATGTTAATATGCTAACATGCTAATATGCTAATATGCTAATATGCTATGCTTATATACTAATATGCTAATATGCTAATATGCTAACACGCTATGCTAATATGCTAATATGCTAATATACTAATATGCTATGCTAATATGCTAATATGCTAATATGCTAATACGCTAATATGCTAACACGCTATACTAATATGCTAATATGCTAATATGCTAATATGCTAAAATGCTATGCTAATATGCTAAGATGCTAATATGCTAAGATGCTAATATGCTATGCTAATATGCTAATATGCTAATACGCTAATATGCTAACACGCTATGCTAATATGCTAATATGCTATGGTAATATGCTAATATACTAATATGCTAATATGCTAATATGCTAATATGCTAATATGCTATGCTAATATGCTATGCTAATATGCTATGCTAATATGCTAATATGTTAATGTGCTAATATGCTAATATGCTAATATGCTAATATGCTAATACGCTAATTTGCTAACATGCTATGCTAATATGCTAATATGCTAATATGCTAATATGTTAATATGCTATGCTAATATGCTAATATGCTAATTCGCTAATATGCTAACACGCTATGCTAATATGCTATGTTAATATGCTAATATGCTATGCTAATATGCTAATATGCTAATATACTATGCTAATATGGTAATACGCTAATATGCTAATACGCTAATATGCTAATATGCTATGCTAATATGCTAATATGCTAATATGCTAATATGCTAATATGCTAACACGCTATGCTAACACGCTATGCTAATATGCTAATATGCTAATATGCTAATATGCTAATATGCTATGCTAATATGCTAATACGCTATGTTAACATGCTATGCTAATATGCTATTATGCTAATATGCTAATATGTTAATATGCTAATATGCTATGCTAATGTGCTAATATGCTAATATGCTAACACGCTATGCTAATATGCTAATATGCTAATATGCTAATATGCTAATATGCTAACACGCAATGCTAATATGCTAATATGCTAATATGCTAATATGCTAATATGCTAATATTCAATGCTAATATGCTAATATGCTAATACGCTAATCTGCTAACACGCTATGCTAATATGCTAATATGCTAATATGCTAATATGCTAATACGCTATGCTAATATGCTAATATGCTATGTTAATACGCTAATATGCTAACACGCTATGCTAATATGGTAATATGCTAATATGGTAATATGCTAATATGGTATGCTAATATGCTATGTTAATATGCTAACATGCTAATATGCTAATATGCTAATATGCTAATATGCTATGCTTATATACTAATATGCTAATATGCTAATATGCTAACACGCTATGCTAATATGCTAATATGCTAATATACTAATATGCTATGCTAATATGCTAATATGCTAATACGCTAATATGCTAACACGCTATACTAATATGCTAATATGCTAATATGCTAATATGCTAAAATGCTATGCTAATATGCTAAGATGCTAATATGCTAAGATGCTAATATGCTATGCTAATATGCTAATATGCTAATACGCTAATATGCTAACACGCTATGCTAATATGCTAATATGCTATGGTAATATGCTAATATACTAATATGCTAATATGCTAATATGCTAATATGCTAATATGCTATGCTAATATGCTATGCTAATATGCTATGCTAATATGCTAATATGTTAATGTGCTAATATGCTAATATGCTAATATGCTAATATGCTAATATGCTAATACGCTAATTTGCTAACATGCTATGCTAATATGCTAATATGCTAATATGCTAATATGTTAATATGCTATGCTAATATGCTAATATGCTAATTCGCTAATATGCTAACACGCTATGCTAATATGCTAATATGCTATGCTAATATGCTAATATGCTAATATACTATGCTAATATGGTAATAAGCTAATATGCTAATACGTTAATATGCTAATATGCTATGCTAATATGCTAATATGCTAATATGCTAATACGCTAATATGCTAACACGCTATGCTAATATGCTAATATGCTAATATGCTAATATGCTAATATGCTAATATGCTATGTTAACATACTATGCTAATATGCTATTATGCTAATATGCTAATATGTTAATATGCTAATATGCTATGCTAATGTGCTAATATGCTAATACGCTAACACGCTATGCTAATATGCTAATATGCTAATATGCTAATATGCTAATATGCTAACACACTATGCTAATATGCTAATATGCTAATATGCTAATATTCAATGCTAATATGCTAATATGCTAATACGCTAATCTGCTAACACGCTATGCTAATATGCTAATATGCTAATATGCTAATATGCTAATACGCTATGCTAATATGCTAATATGCTAATATGCTAATATGCTAATATGCTATGCTAATATGCTATGGTAATACGCTAATATGCTAACACGCTATGTTAATATGCTAGTATGCTAATATGCTAATATGCTAACACGCTATGCTAATATGCTAATATGCTAATATGCTAATATGCTAATATGCCATGCTAATATGCTAATACGCTAATATGCTAACACGCTACGCTAATATGCTAATATGCTAGTATGCTAATATGCTATTATGCTAATATACTAATATGTTATGCTAATATGCTAATATGCTAATATGCTAATACGCTAATATGCTAACACGCTATGTTAATATTCTAATATGCTAATATGCTAATATGCTAATATGCTATGCTAATATACTAATATGCTATGCTAGTATGCTAATATGCTAATATGCTAATACACTAATATGCTAACACGCTATGCTAATATGCTATGCTAATATGCTAATATGCTAATATGCTAACACGCTATGCTAATATGCTAATATGCTAATATGCTAATATGCTAATACGCTAATATGCTAACACGCTATGCTAATATGCTAATATGCCAATATGCTAATATGCTAATATGCTAATATGCTAACACGCTATGCTAATATGCTAATATGCTAATATGCTAATATGCTAATACGCTAATATGCTAACACGCTATGCTAATATGCTATGCTAATATACTAATATGCTAATATACTATGCTAATATGCTAATATGCTAATATGCTAATACGTTAACACGCTATGTTAACATGCTATGCTAATATGCTATTATGTTAATATGCTAATATGTTAATATGCTAATATGCTAACAAGCTATGCTAATATACTAATATGATAATATGCTAATATGCTAACATGATATGCTAATATGCTAATATACTAATATGCTAATATGCTAATATTCTATGCTAATATGCTAATATGCTAATACGCTAATATGCTAACACGCTATGCTAATATGCTAATATGCTAATATGCTAATATGCTAATATGCTAATATGCTAATACGCTATGCTAATATGCTAATATGCTATGCTAATATGCTAATATCCTAATACGCTAATATGCTAACACGCTATGCTAATATGCTAATATGCTAATATGCTAATATGCTAGTATGCTAATATCCTAATATGCTAATATGCTAACACGTTATACTAATATGCTAATATGCTAATATGCTAATATGCTAATATGCTAATATGCTAATATGCTATGCTAATATGCTAATATGCTAATACGCTAATATGCTAACACGCTATGCTAATATACTAATATGCTAATATGCTAATATGCTATGCTAATATGCTAATATGCTAATACGCTAATATGCTATGCTAATATGCTAATATGCTAATACGCTATGCTAACACGCTATGCTATGCTAATATGCTAATATGCTAATATGCTAAGATGCTATGCTAATATGCTAACATGCTAATACGTTAACATGCTAATACGCTATGCTAATATGCTAATATGCTAATATGCTAATATGCTAACACGCTATGCTAATATGCTAATATGCTAATATGCTAATATGCTAATATGCTATGCTAATATGCTAATATGCTAATACGCTAATATGCTATGCTAATATGCTAATATGCTAATACGCTATGCTAACACGCTATGCTAATATGCTAATATGCTAATATGCTAATATGCTAATATGCTAATATGCTAAGATGCTATGCTAATATGCTAATATGCTAATATGCTAATATGCTATGCTAATATGCTAATATGCTAATACGCTAATATGCTAACACGCTATGCTAATATGCTAATACGTTAACATGCTAATACGCTATGCTAATATGCTAATATGCTAATATGCTAATATGCTATGCTAATATGCTAATATGCTATGCTAATATGCTAATATGCTAATACGCTATGCTAACACGCTAATATGCTAACACGCTATGCTAATATGCTAATATGTAATATGCTAATATGCTAATATGTTAATATGCTATGCTAATATGCTAATATGCTAATACGCTAATATGCTAACACGCTATGCTAATATGCTAATATGCTAATATGCTAATATGCTATGCTAATATGCTAATATGCTAATACGCTAATATGCTAACACGCTATGCTAATATGCTAATATGCTAATATGCTAACACGCTATGCTAATATGCTAATATGCTATGCTAATATGCTATGCTAATATGCTATGCTAATATGCTAATATGCTAATCCGCTAATATGTTAACACGCTATGCTAATATGCTAATATGCTAATATTCTAACACGCTATGCTAATATGCTAACACGCTATGCTAATATGCTAATATGCTATGCTAATATGCTAATATGCTAATATGCTAATATGCTAATGTGCTAATATGCTATGCTAATATGCTAATATGCTAATACGCTAATATGCTAACACGCTATGCTAATATGCTATGTTAATATGCTAATATGCTAATATGCTAATATGCTAATATGCTAATATGCTAATATGCTATGCTAATATGCTAATATGCTAATACGCTAATATGCTAACACGCTATGCTAATATGCTAATATGCTAATATGCTAATATGCTATGCTAATATGCTAATATGCTAATATGCTAATATGCTAACACGCTATGCTAATATGCTAATATGCTAATATGCTAATATGCTATGCTAATATGCTATGTTAATACGCTAATATGCTAACACGCTATGCTAATATGCTAATATGCTAATATGCTAATATGCTAATATGCTATGCTAATATGCTAATATGCTAATATGTTAATATGCTATGCAAATATGCTAATATGCTAATATGCTAACACGCTATGCTAATATGCTAATATGCTAATATGCTAATATGCTAATATGCTAATATGCTAATATGCTATGCTAATATGCTAATATGCTAATACGCTAATATGCTAACACGCTATACTAATATGCTAATATGCTAATATGCTAATATGCTATGCTAATATGCTAAGATGCTAAGATGCTAATATGCTAATATTCAATGCTAATATGCTAATATGCTAATACGCTAATCTGCTAACACGCTATGCTAATATGCTAATATGCTAATATGCTAATATGCTAATACGCTATGCTAATATGCTAATATGCTATGTTAATACGCTAATATGCTAACACGCTATGCTAATATGGTAATATGCTAATATGGTAATATGCTAATATGGTATGCTAATATGCTATGTTAATATGCTAACATGCTAATATGCTAATATGCTAATATGCTAATATGCTATGCTTATATACTAATATGCTAATATGCTAATATGCTAACACGCTATGCTAATATGCTAATATGCTAATATACTAATATGCTATGCTAATATGCTAATATGCTAATACGCTAATATGCTAACACGCTATACTAATATGCTAATATGCTAATATGCTAATATGCTAAAATGCTATGCTAATATGCTAAGATGCTAATATGCTAAGATGCTAATATGCTATGCTAATATGCTAATATGCTAATACGCTAATATGCTAACACGCTATGCTAATATGCTAATATGCTATGGTAATATGCTAATATACTAATATGCTAATATGCTAATATGCTAATATGCTAATATGCTATGCTAATATGCTATGCTAATATGCTATGCTAATATGCTAATATGTTAATGTGCTAATATGCTAATATGCTAATATGCTAATATGCTAATATGCTAATACGCTAATTTGCTAACATGCTATGCTAATATGCTAATATGCTAATATGCTAATATGTTAATATGCTATGCTAATATGCTAATATGCTAATTCGCTAATATGCTAACACGCTATGCTAATATGCTAATATGCTATGCTAATATGCTAATATGCTAATATACTATGCTAATATGGTAATAAGCTAATATGCTAATACGTTAATATGCTAATATGCTATGCTAATATGCTAATATGCTAATATGCTAATACGCTAATATGCTAACACGCTATGCTAATATGCTAATATGCTAATATGCTAATATGCTAATATGCTAATATGCTATGTTAACATACTATGCTAATATGCTATTATGCTAATATGCTAATATGTTAATATGCTAATATGCTATGCTAATGTGCTAATATGCTAATACGCTAACACGCTATGCTAATATGCTAATATGCTAATATGCTAATATGCTAATATGCTAACACACTATGCTAATATGCTAATATGCTAATATGCTAATATTCAATGCTAATATACTAATATGCTAATACGCTAATCTGCTAACACGCTATGCTAATATGCTAATATGCTAATATGCTAATATGCTAATACGCTATGCTAATATGCTAATATGCTAATATGCTAATATGCTAATATGCTATGCTAATATGCTATGGTAATACGCTAATATGCTAACACGCTATGTTAATATGCTAGTATGCTAATATGCTAATATGCTAACACGCTATGCTAATATGCTAATATGCTAATATGCTAATATGCTAATATGCCATGCTAATATGCTAATACGCTAATATGCTAACACGCTACGCTAATATGCTAATATGCTAGTATGCTAATATGCTATTATGCTAATATACTAATATGTTATGCTAATATGCTAATATGCTAATATGCTAATACGCTAATATGCTAACACGCTATGTTAATATTCTAATATGCTAATATGCTAATATGCTAATATGCTATGCTAATATACTAATATGCTATGCTAGTATGCTAATATGCTAATATGCTAATACACTAATATGCTAACACGCTATGCTAATATGCTATGCTAATATGCTAATATGCTAATATGCTAACACGCTATGCTAATATGCTAATATGCTAATATGCTAATATGCTAATACGCTAATATGCTAACACGCTATGCTAATATGCTAATATGCCAATATGCTAATATGCTAATATGCTAATATGCTAACACGCTATGCTAATATGCTAATATGCTAATATGCTAATATGCTAATACGCTAATATGCTAACACGCTATGCTAATATGCTATGCTAATATACTAATATGCTAATATACTATGCTAATATGCTAATATGCTAATATGCTAATACGTTAACACGCTATGTTAACATGCTATGCTAATATGCTATTATGTTAATATGCTAATATGTTAATATGCTAATATGCTAACAAGCTATGCTAATATACTAATATGATAATATGCTAATATGCTAACATGATATGCTAATATGCTAATATACTAATATGCTAATATGCTAATATTCTATGCTAATATGCTAATATGCTAATACGCTAATATGCTAACACGCTATGCTAATATGCTAATATGCTAATATGCTAATATGCTAATATGCTAATATGCTAATACGCTATGCTAATATGCTAATATGCTATGCTAATATGCTAATATCCTAATACGCTAATATGCTAACACGCTATGCTAATATGCTAATATGCTAATATGCTAATATGCTAGTATGCTAATATCCTAATATGCTAATATGCTAACACGTTATACTAATATGCTAATATGCTAATATGCTAATATGCTAATATGCTAATATGCTAATATGCTATGCTAATATGCTAATATGCTAATACGCTAATATGCTAACACGCTATGCTAATATACTAATATGCTAATATGCTAATATGCTATGCTAATATGCTAATATGCTAATACGCTAATATGCTATGCTAATATGCTAATATGCTAATACGCTATGCTAACACGCTATGCTATGCTAATATGCTAATATGCTAATATGCTAAGATGCTATGCTAATATGCTAACATGCTAATACGTTAACATGCTAATACGCTATGCTAATATGCTAATATGCTAATATGCTAATATGCTAACACGCTATGCTAATATGCTAATATGCTAATATGCTAATATGCTAATATGCTATGCTAATATGCTAATATGCTAATACGCTAATATGCTATGCTAATATGCTAATATGCTAATACGCTATGCTAACACGCTATGCTAATATGCTAATATGCTAATATGCTAATATGCTAATATGCTAATATGCTAAGATGCTATGCTAATATGCTAATATGCTAATATGCTAATATGCTATGCTAATATGCTAATATGCTAATACGCTAATATGCTAACACGCTATGCTAATATGCTAATACGTTAACATGCTAATACGCTATGCTAATATGCTAATATGCTAATATGCTAATATGCTATGCTAATATGCTAATATGCTATGCTAATATGCTAATATGCTAATACGCTATGCTAACACGCTAATATGCTAACACGCTATGCTAATATGCTAATATGTAATATGCTAATATGCTAATATGTTAATATGCTATGCTAATATGCTAATATGCTAATACGCTAATATGCTAACACGCTATGCTAATATGCTAATATGCTAATATGCTAATATGCTATGCTAATATGCTAATATGCTAATACGCTAATATGCTAACACGCTATGCTAATATGCTAATATGCTAATATGCTAACACGCTATGCTAATATGCTAATATGCTATGCTAATATGCTATGCTAATATGCTATGCTAATATGCTAATATGCTAATCCGCTAATATGTTAACACGCTATGCTAATATGCTAATATGCTAATATTCTAACACGCTATGCTAATATGCTAACACGCTATGCTAATATGCTAATATGCTATGCTAATATGCTAATATGCTAATATGCTAATATGCTAATGTGCTAATATGCTATGCTAATATGCTAATATGCTAATACGCTAATATGCTAACACGCTATGCTAATATGCTATGTTAATATGCTAATATGCTAATATGCTAATATGCTAATATGCTAATATGCTAATATGCTATGCTAATATGCTAATATGCTAATACGCTAATATGCTAACACGCTATGCTAATATGCTAATATGCTAATATGCTAATATGCTATGCTAATATGCTAATATGCTAATATGCTAATATGCTAACACGCTATGCTAATATGCTAATATGCTAATATGCTAATATGCTATGCTAATATGCTATGTTAATACGCTAATATGCTAACACGCTATGCTAATATGCTAATATGCTAATATGCTAATATGCTAATATGCTATGCTAATATGCTAATATGCTAATATGTTAATATGCTATGCAAATATGCTAATATGCTAATATGCTAACACGCTATGCTAATATGCTAATATGCTAATATGCTAATATGCTAATATGCTAATATGCTAATATGCTATGCTAATATGCTAATATGCTAATACGCTAATATGCTAACACGCTATACTAATATGCTAATATGCTAATATGCTAATATGCTATGCTAATATGCTAAGATGCTAAGATGCTAATATGCTATGCTAATATGCTAATATGCTAATACGCTAATATGCTAACATGCTATGCTAATATGCTAATATGCTATGGTAATATGTTAATATGCTAATATGCTAATATGCTATGCTAATATGCTATGCTAATATGCTATGCTAATATGCTAATATGCTAATGTGCTAATATACTAATATGCTAATATGCTAATATGCTAATACGCTAATATACTAACATGCTATGCTAATATGTTAATATGCTAATATGCTAATATGCTAATATGCTAATATGCTAATATGCTATACTAATATGCTAATATGCTAATACGCTAATATGCTAACACGCTATGCTAATATGCTATGCTAATATGCTAATATGCTAATATACTATGCTAATATGCTAATACGCTAATATGCTAACACGCTATGCTAATATGCTAATATGCTAATATGCTAATATGCTAATATGTTAATATGCTAATATGCTATGCTAATATGCTAATATGCTAATACGCTATGCTAACACGCTAATATGCTAACATGCTATGCTAATATGCTAATATGCTAATATGCTAATATGCTATGCTAATATGCTAATATGCTAATACGTTAATACGTTAATATAACATGCTATGCTAATATGCTATTATGCTAATATGCTAATATGTTAATATGCTAATATGCTATGCTAATGTGCTAATATGCTAATATGCTAACACGCTATGCTAACACGCTAATATGCTAACATGCTATGCTAATATGCTAATATGCTAATATGCTAATATGCTATGCTAATATGCTAATATGCTAATACGTTAATACGTTAATATAACATGCTATGCTAATATGCTATTATGCTAATATGCTAATATGTTAATATGCTAATATGCTATGCTAATGTGCTAATATGCTAATATGCTAACACGCTATGCTAATATGCTAATATGCTAATATGCTAATATGCTAATATGCTATGCTAATATGCTATGCTAATATGCTATGCTAATATGCTAATATGCTAATGTGCTAATATACTATGCTAATATGCTAATATGCTAATACGCTAATATACTAACATGAAATGCTAATATGTTAATATGCTAATATGCTAATATGCTAATATGCTAATATGCTAATATGCTATACTAATATGCTAATATGCTAATACGCTAATATGCTAACACGCTATGCTAATATGCTATGCTAATATGCTAATATGCTAATATACTATGCTAATATGCTAATACGCTAATATGCTAACACGCTATGCTAATATGCTAATATGCTAATATGCTAATATGTTAATATGCTAATATGCTATGCTAATATGCTAATATGCTAATACGCTATGCTAACACGCTAATATGCTAACATGCTATGCTAATATGCTAATATGCTAATATGCTAATATGCTATGCTAATATGCTAATATGCTAATACGTTAATACGTTAATATAACATGCTATGCTAATATGCTATTATGCTAATATGCTAATATGTTAATATGCTAATATGCTATGCTAATGTGCTAATATGCTAATATGCTAACACGCTATGCTAATATGCTAATATGCTAATATGCTAATATGCTAATATGCTAATATGCTAATATGCTAACACGCTATGCTAATATGCTAATATGCTATGCTAATACGCTAATATGCTAATATTCTATGCTAATATGCTAATATGCTAATACGCTAATATGCTAATATGCTAATATGCTAATATGCTAATATGCTAACACACTATGCTAATATGCTAAAATGTTAATATGCTAATATGCTATGCTAATATGCTAATATGCTAATACGCTAATATGCTAATATGCTAATACGCTAATATGCTAATATGCTAATACGCTATGCTAACACGCTATGCTAATACGCTAATATGCTATGCTAATATGCTAATATGCTAATATGCTAATATGCTAACACGCTAATATGCTAACACGCTATGCTAATATGCTAATATGCTAATATTCTAATATGCTATGCTAATATGCTAATAAGTTAATACGCTAATATGTTATGCTATGCTAATATGCTATTATGCTAATATGCTAATATGCTAATATGCTAAAACGCTATGCTAATATGCTAATATGCTATGTTAATATGCTAATATTCTATGCTAATATGCTAATATGCTAATATGCTATGCTAATATGCTAATATGCTAATACGCTATGCTAACACGCTATGCTAATACGCTAATATGCTATGCTAATATGCTAATATGCTAATATGCTAATATGCTAACACACTAATATGCTAACACGCTATGCTAATATGCTAATATGCTATTATGCTAATATGCTATGCTAATATGCTAATATGCTAATACGTTAATACGCTAATATGTTAACATGCTATGCTATGCTATTATGCTAATATGCTATGTTAATATGCTAATATGCTATGTTAATGTGCTAATATGCTAATATGCTAATATGCTAATATGCTAAAACGCTATGCTAATATGCTAATATGCTAATATGCTAAAATGCTAATATGCTATGCTAATATGCTAATATGCTAATATGCTAATATGCTATGCTAATATTCTATGCTAATATGCTAATATGCTAATATGCTAATACGCTAATATGCTAACATGCTATGCTAATATGCTAATATGCTAATATGCTAATACGCTAATATGCTAACACACTATGCTAATATGCTAATATGCTAATATGCTAATATGCTAATATGCTATGCTAATATGCTAATATGCTAATATGCTAATACGCTAATATGCTCACGCTATACTAATATGCTAATATGCTAATATGCTAATATGCTTATATGCTATGCTAATATGCTAATATGCTAATATGCTAATACGCTAATATGCTAACACGCTATGCTAATATGCTAATATGCTAATATGCTAATACGCTAATATGCTAACACGCTATGCTAATATGCTAATATGCTAATATGCTAATATGCTATGCTAATATGCTAATATGCTAATACGCTAATATGGTAACACGCTATGCTAATATGCTAATATGCTAATATGCTATGCTAATATGCTATGTTAATACGCTAATATGCTAACACGCTATGCTAATATGCTAATATGTTAATATGCTATGCTAATATGCTAATATGTTAATATGCTAATATGCTATGCTAATATGCTAATATGCTAATACGCTAATATCCTAATATACTAATATGCTAATATGCTAATATGCTATGCTAAGATGCTAATATGCTATGTTAATATGCTAATATGCTAATATGCTAACACGCTATGCTAATATGCTAATATGCTAATATGCTAATATGCTAATATCCTAATATACTAATATGCTAATATGCTAACACGCTATGCTAATATGCTAATATGCTAATATGCTAATATGTTAATATGCTAATATGCTATGCTAATATGTTAATATGCTAATATGCTAATTGCTAATTGCTAATATGCTAACACGCTATACTAATATGCTAATATGCTAATATGCTAATATGCTAATATGCTATGCTAATATGCTAATATGCTAACACGCTATGCTAATATGCTAATATGCTAATATGCTAATATGCTATGCTAATATGCTAATATGCTAATATGCTAATATGCTAATATGTTAATATGCTATGCTAATATGCTAATACGCTAATATGCTAACACGCTATGCTAATATGCTATGCTAATATGCTAATATGCTAATATCCTAATATACTAATATGCTAATATGCTAACACGCTATGCTAATATGCTAATATGCTAATATGCTAATATGCTATGCTAATATGCTAATATGCTAATTGATAATATGGTAACACGCTATACTAATATGCTAATATGCTAATATGCTAATATACTAATATACTAATATGCTAATATGCTAATATGCTATGCTAATATGCTAATATGCTAATATGCTAATATGCTAACACGTTATGCTAATATGCTAATATGTTAATATGCTAATATGTTGATTGTTAATTTGCTATGCTAATATGCTAATATGCTAATACACTAATATGCTAACACGCTATGCTAATATGCTAATATGCTAATATGCTAATATGCTATGCTAATATGCTAATATGCTAATATGCTAATATGCTAACACGCTATGCTAATATGCTAATATGCTAATATGCTAATATGCTATGCTAATATGCTAATATGCTAATACGCTAATATGCTAACACGCTAATATGCTAATATGCTAATATGCTAATATGCTAATATGCTATGCTAATATGCTAATATGCTAATACGCTAATATGCTGATACGCTATGCTAACACGCTATGCTAATATGCTAATATGCTAATATGCTAATATGCTAATATGCTATGCTAATATGCTAATATGCTAATACGCTAATATGCTAACACGCTATGCTAATATGCTAATATGCTAATATGCTAATATGCTATGCTAATATGCTAATATGCTAATATGCTAATATGCTAATATGCTAATATGCTAATATGCTAATATGCTAACACGCTATGCTAATATGCTAATATGCTAATATGCTAATATGCTAATATGCTAATATGCTAATATGCTATGCTAATATACTAATATGCTATGCTAATATGCTAATATGCTAATACGTTAATATGCTAACACGCTATGCTAATATGCTAATATGCTAATATGCTAACACGCTATGCTAATATGCTATGCTAATATGCTAATATGCTATGCTAATATGCTAATATGCTAATACGCTAATATGCTATGCTAATATGCTAATATGCTAATACGCTATGCTAACACGCTATGCTAATATGCTAATATGCTAATATGCTAATATGCTAATATGCTAATATGCTAAGATGCTATGCTAATATGCTAACATGCTAATACGTTAACATGCTAATACGCTATGCTAATATGCTAATATGTTAATATGCTAATATGCTATGCTAATATGCTAATATGCTATGATAATATACTAATATGCTAATACGCTATGCTAACACGCTATGCTAATATGCTAATATGCTAATATGCTAATATGCTAATATGCTATGCTAATATGTTAATATGCTAATACACTAATATGCTAACACGCTATGCTAATATGCTAATATGCTAATATGCTATGCTAATATGCTAATATGCTAATACGCTAATATGCTAATATGCTAATACGCTAATATGCTAACACGCTATGCTAATATGCTAATATGCTAATATGCTAATATGTTAATATGCTAATATGCTATGCTAATATGCTAATATGCTAATATGCTAATATGCTAATATGCTAATACGCTAATATGCTAACATGCTATGCTAATATGCTAATATGCTAATATGCTATGCTAATATGCTAATATGCTATGTTAATATATTAATATGCTATGCTAATATGCTAATATGCTAATACGCTAATATGCTAATACGTTAATATGCTAATATGCTAACACGCTATGCTAATATGCTAATATGCTAATATGCTAATATGCTAATATGCTAACACGCTAACACGCTATGCTAATATGCTAATATGCTAATATGCTAATATGCTATGTTAATATGCTAATATGCTAATACGCTAATATGCTATGCTAATATGCTAATATGCTAATACGCTATGCTAACACGCTATGCTAATATGCTAATATGCTAATATGCTAATATGCTGATGCTATGCTAATATGCTAACATGCTAATACGTTAACATGCTAATACACTATGCTAATATGCTAATATGCTAATATGCTAATATGCTAATATGCTATGCTAATATGCTAATATGCTATGCTAATATGCTAATATGCTAATACGCTAATATGCTAACACGCTATGCTAATATGCTAATATGCTAATATGCTAACACGCTATGCTAATATGCTATGCTAATATGCTAATATGCTATGCTAATATGCTAATATGCTAATACGCTAATATGCTATGCTAATATGCTAATATGCTAATACGCTATGCTAACACGCTATGCTAATATGCTAATATGCTAATATGCTAATATGCTAATATGCTAAGATGCTATGCTAATATGCTAACATGCTAATACGTTAACATGCTAATACGCTATGCTAATATGCTAATATGTTAATATGCTAATATGCTAATATGCTATGCTAATATGCTAATATGCTAATACGTTAATACGTTAATATAACATGCTATGCTAATATGCTATTATGCTAATATGCTAATATGTTAATATGCTAATATGCTATGCTAATGTGCTAATATGCTAATATGCTAACACGCTATGCTAACACGCTAATATGCTAACATGCTATGCTAATATGCTAATATGCTAATATGCTAATATGCTATGCTAATATGCTAATATGCTAATACGTTAATACGTTAATATAACATGCTATGCTAATATGCTATTATGCTAATATGCTAATATGTTAATATGCTAATATGCTATGCTAATGTGCTAATATGCTAATATGCTAACACGCTATGCTAATATGCTAATATGCTAATATGCTAATATGCTAATATGCTATGCTAATATGCTATGCTAATATGCTATGCTAATATGCTAATATGCTAATGTGCTAATATACTATGCTAATATGCTAATATGCTAATACGCTAATATACTAACATGAAATGCTAATATGTTAATATGCTAATATGCTAATATGCTAATATGCTAATATGCTAATATGCTATACTAATATGCTAATATGCTAATACGCTAATATGCTAACACGCTATGCTAATATGCTATGCTAATATGCTAATATGCTAATATACTATGCTAATATGCTAATACGCTAATATGCTAACACGCTATGCTAATATGCTAATATGCTAATATGCTAATATGTTAATATGCTAATATGCTATGCTAATATGCTAATATGCTAATACGCTATGCTAACACGCTAATATGCTAACATGCTATGCTAATATGCTAATATGCTAATATGCTAATATGCTATGCTAATATGCTAATATGCTAATACGTTAATACGTTAATATAACATGCTATGCTAATATGCTATTATGCTAATATGCTAATATGTTAATATGCTAATATGCTATGCTAATGTGCTAATATGCTAATATGCTAACACGCTATGCTAATATGCTAATATGCTAATATGCTAATATGCTAATATGCTAATATGCTAATATGCTAACACGCTATGCTAATATGCTAATATGCTATGCTAATACGCTAATATGCTAATATTCTATGCTAATATGCTAATATGCTAATACGCTAATATGCTAATATGCTAATATGCTAATATGCTAATATGCTAACACACTATGCTAATATGCTAAAATGTTAATATGCTAATATGCTATGCTAATATGCTAATATGCTAATACGCTAATATGCTAATATGCTAATACGCTAATATGCTAATATGCTAATACGCTATGCTAACACGCTATGCTAATACGCTAATATGCTATGCTAATATGCTAATATGCTAATATGCTAATATGCTAACACGCTAATATGCTAACACGCTATGCTAATATGCTAATATGCTAATATTCTAATATGCTATGCTAATATGCTAATAAGTTAATACGCTAATATGTTATGCTATGCTAATATGCTATTATGCTAATATGCTAATATGCTAATATGCTAAAACGCTATGCTAATATGCTAATATGCTATGTTAATATGCTAATATTCTATGCTAATATGCTAATATGCTAATATGCTAATATGCTATGCTAATATGCTAATATGCTAATACGCTATGCTAACACGCTATGCTAATACGCTAATATGCTATGCTAATATGCTAATATGCTAATATGCTAACACACTAATATGCTAACACGCTATGCTAATATGCTAATATGCTATTATGCTAATATGCTATGCTAATATGCTAATATGCTAATACGTTAATACGCTAATATGTTAACATGCTATGCTATGCTATTATGCTAATATGCTAATATGTTAATATGCTAATATGCTATGTTAATGTGCTAATATGCTAATATGCTAATATGCTAATATGCTAAAACGCTATGCTAATATGCTAATATGCTAATATGCTAAAATGCTAATATGCTATGCTAATATGCTAATATGCTAATATGCTAATATGCTATGCTAATATTCTATGCTAATATGCTAATATGCTAATATGCTAATACGCTAATATGCTAACATGCTATGCTAATATGCTAATATGCTAATATGCTAATACGCTAATATGCTAACACACTATGCTAATATGCTAATATGCTAATATGCTAATATGCTAATATGCTATGCTAATATGCTAATATGCTAATATGCTAATACGCTAATATGCTCACGCTATACTAATATGCTAATATGCTAATATGCTAATATGCTTATATGCTATGCTAATATGCTAATATGCTAATATGCTAATACGCTAATATGCTAACACGCTATGCTAATATGCTAATATGCTAATATGCTAATATGCTATGCTAATATGCTAATATGCTAATACGCTAATATGGTAACACGCTATGCTAATATGCTAATATGCTAATATGCTATGCTAATATGCTATGTTAATACGCTAATATGCTAACACGCTATGCTAATATGCTAATATGTTAATATGCTATGCTAATATGCTAATATGTTAATATGCTAATATGCTATGCTAATATGCTAATATGCTAATACGCTAATATCCTAATATACTAATATGCTAATATGCTAATATGCTATGCTAAGATGCTAATATGCTATGTTAATATGCTAATATGCTAATATGCTAACACGCTATGCTAATATGCTAATATGCTAATATGCTAATATGCTAATATCCTAATATACTAATATGCTAATATGCTAACACGCTATGCTAATATGCTAATATGCTAATATGCTAATATGTTAATATGCTAATATGCTATGCTAATATGTTAATATGCTAATATGCTAATTGCTAATTGCTAATATGCTAACACGCTATACTAATATGCTAATATGCTAATATGCTAATATGCTAATATGCTATGCTAATATGCTAATATGCTAACACGCTATGCTAATATGCTAATATGCTAATATGCTAATATGCTATGCTAATATGCTAATATGCTAATATGCTAATATGCTAATATGTTAATATGCTATGCTAATATGCTAATACGCTAATATGCTAACACGCTATGCTAATATGCTATGCTAATATGCTAATATGCTAATATCCTAATATACTAATATGCTAATATGCTAACACGCTATGCTAATATGCTAATATGCTAATATGCTAATATGCTATGCTAATATGCTAATATGCTAATTGATAATATGGTAACACGCTATACTAATATGCTAATATGCTAATATGCTAATATACTAATATACTAATATGCTAATATGCTAATATGCTATGCTAATATGCTAATATGCTAATATGCTAATATGCTAACACGTTATGCTAATATGCTAATATGTTAATATGCTAATATGTTGATTGTTAATTTGCTATGCTAATATGCTAATATGCTAATACACTAATATGCTAACACGCTATGCTAATATGCTAATATGCTAATATGCTAATATGCTATGCTAATATGCTAATATGCTAATATGCTAATATGCTAACACGCTATGCTAATATGCTAATATGCTAATATGCTAATATGCTATGCTAATATGCTAATATGCTAATACGCTAATATGCTAACACGCTAATATGCTAATATGCTAATATGCTAATATGCTAATATGCTATGCTAATATGCTAATATGCTAATACGCTAATATGCTGATACGCTATGCTAACACGCTATGCTAATATGCTAATATGCTAATATGCTAATATGCTAATATGCTATGCTAATATGCTAATATGCTAATACGCTAATATGCTAACACGCTATGCTAATATGCTAATATGCTAATATGCTAATATGCTATGCTAATATGCTAATATGCTAATATGCTAATATGCTAATATGCTAATATGCTAATATGCTAACACGCTATGCTAATATGCTAATATGCTAATATGCTAATATGCTAATATGCTAATATGCTAATATGCTATGCTAATATACTAATATGCTATGCTAATATGCTAATATGCTAATACGTTAATATGCTAACACGCTATGCTAATATGCTAATATGCTAATATGCTAACACGCTATGCTAATATGCTATGCTAATATGCTAATATGCTATGCTAATATGCTAATATGCTAATACGCTAATATGCTATGCTAATATGCTAATATGCTAATACGCTATGCTAACACGCTATGCTAATATGCTAATATGCTAATATGCTAATATGCTAATATGCTAATATGCTAAGATGCTATGCTAATATGCTAACATGCTAATACGTTAACATGCTAATACGCTATGCTAATATGCTAATATGTTAATATGCTAATATGCTATGCTAATATGCTAATATGCTATGATAATATACTAATATGCTAATACGCTATGCTAACACGCTATGCTAATATGCTAATATGCTAATATGCTAATATGCTAATATGCTATGCTAATATGTTAATATGCTAATACACTAATATGCTAACACGCTATGCTAATATGCTAATATGCTAATATGCTATGCTAATATGCTAATATGCTAATACGCTAATATGCTAATATGCTAATACGCTAATATGCTAACACGCTATGCTAATATGCTAATATGCTAATATGTTAATATGCTAATATGCTATGCTAATATGCTAATATGCTAATATGCTAATATGCTAATATGCTAATACGCTAATATGCTAACATGCTATGCTAATATGCTAATATGCTAATATGCTATGCTAATATGCTAATATGCTATGTTAATATATTAATATGCTATGCTAATATGCTAATATGCTAATACGCTAATATGCTAATACGTTAATATGCTAATATGCTAACACGCTATGCTAATATGCTAATATGCTAATATGCTAATATGCTAATATGCTAACACGCTAACACGCTATGCTAATATGCTAATATGCTAATATGCTAATATGCTATGTTAATATGCTAATATGCTAATACGCTAATATGCTATGCTAATATGCTAATATGCTAATACGCTATGCTAACACGCTATGCTAATATGCTAATATGCTAATATGCTAATATGCTGATGCTATGCTAATATGCTAACATGCTAATACGTTAACATGCTAATACACTATGCTAATATGCTAATATGCTAATATGCTAATATGCTAATATGCTATGCTAATATGCTAATATGCTATGCTAATATGCTAATATGCTAATACGCTAATATGCTAACACGCTATGCTAATATGCTAATATGCTAATATGCTAACACGCTATGCTAATATGCTATGCTAATATGCTAATATGCTATGCTAATATGCTAATATGCTAATACGCTAATATGCTATGCTAATATGCTAATATGCTAATACGCTATGCTAACACGCTATGCTAATATGCTAATATGCTAATATGCTAATATGCTAATATGCTAAGATGCTATGCTAATATGCTAACATGCTAATACGTTAACATGCTAATACGCTATGCTAATATGCTAATATGTTAATATGCTAATATGCTATGCTAATATGCTAATATGCTATGATAATATACTAATATGCTAATACGCTATGCTAACACGCTATGCTAATATGCTAATATGCTAATATGCTAATATGCTAATATGCTATGCTAATATGTTAATATGCTAATACACTAATATGCTAACACGCTATGCTAATATGCTAATATGCTAATATGCTATGCTAATATGCTAATATGCTAATACGCTAATATGCTATGCTAATACGCTAATATGCTAACACGCTATGCTAATATGCTAATATGCTAATATGTTAATATGCTAATATGCTATGCTAATATGCTAATATGCTAATATGCTAATATGCTAATACGCTAATATGCTAACATGCTATGCTAATATGCTAATATGCTAATATGCTATGCTAATATGCTAATATGCTATGTTAATATATTAATATGCTATGCTAATATGCTAATATGCTAATACGCTAATATGCTAATACGTTAATATGCTAATATGCTAACACGCTATGCTAATATGCTAATATGCTAATATGCTAATATGCTAATATGCTAACACGCTATGCTAATATGCTAATATGCTAATATGCTAATATGCTATGTTAATATGCTAATATGCTAATACGCTAATATGCTATGCTAATATGCTAATATGCTAATACGCTATGCTAACACGCTATGCTAATATGCTAATATGCTAATATGCTAATATGCTGATGCTATGCTAATATGCTAACATGCTAATACGTTAACATGCTAATACACTATGCTAATATGCTAATATGCTAATATGCTAATATGCTATGCTAATATGGTAATATGCTATGCTAATATGCTAATATGCTAATACGCTAATATGCTAACACGCTATGCTAATATGCTAATATGCTAATATGTTAATATGCTAATATGCTAATATGCTAATATGCTATACTAATATGCTAATATGCTAATACGCTAATATGCTAATACGCTATGCTAACACGCTATGCTAATATGCTAATATGTTAATATGCTAATATGCTATGCTAATGTGCTAATATGCTAATATGCTAACACGCTATGCTAATATGCTAATATGCTAATATGCTAATATGCTAATATGCTAATATGCTAACACGCTATGCTAATATGCTAATATGCTATGCTAATACGCTAATATGCTAATATTCTATGTTAATATGCTAATATGCTAATATGCTAATACGCTAATATGCTAATATGCTAATATGCTAATATGCTAACACACTATGCTAATATGCTAATATGTTAATATGCTAATATGCTATGCTAATATGCTAATATGCTAATACGCTAATATGCTAATATGCTAATACGCTAATATGCTAATATGCTAATACGCTATGCTAACACGCTATGCTAATACGCTAATATGCTATGCTAATATGCTAATATGCTAATATGCTAATATGCTAACACGCTAATATGCTAACACGCTATGCTAATATGCTAATATGCTAATATGCTAATATGCTATGCTAATATGCTAATATGCTAATACGTTAATACGCTAATATGTTAACATGCTATGCTATGCTATTATGCTAATATGCTAATATGTTAATATGCTAATATGCTATGTTAATGTGCTAATATGCTAATATGCTAATATGCTAAAACGCTATGCTAATATGCTAATATGCTAATATGCTAAAATGCTAATATGCTATGCTAATATGCTAATATGCTAATATGCTAATATGCTATGCTAATATTCTATGCTAATATGCTAATATGCTAATATGCTAATACGCTAATATGCTAACATGCTATGCTAATATGCTAATATGCTAATATGCTAATACGCTAATATGCTAACACACTATGCTAATATGCTAATATGCTAATATGCTAATATGCTATGCTAATATGCTAATATGCTAATATGCTAATACGCTAATATGCTCACGCTATACTAATATGCTAATATGCTAATATGCTAATATGCTTATATGCTATGCTAATATGCTAATATGCTAATATGCTAATACGCTAATATGCTAACACGCTATGCTAATATGCTAATATGCTAATATGCTAATATGCTATGCTAATATGCTAATATGCTAATACGCTAATATGCTAACACGCTATGCTAATATGCTAATATGCTAATATGCTATGCTAATATGCTATGTTAATACGCTAATATGCTAACACGCTATGCTAATATGCTAATATGTTAATATGCTATGCTAATATGCTAATATGTTAATATGCTAATATGCTATGCTAATATGCTAATATGCTAATACGCTAATATCCTAATATACTAATATGCTAATATGCTAATATGCTATGCTAAGATGCTAATATGCTATGTTATGCTAATATGCTAATATGCTAACACGCTATGCTAATATGCTAATATGCTAATATGCTAATATGCTATGCTAATATGCTAATATGTTAATATGCTAATATGCTAATATGCTATTCTAATATGCTAATACGCTAATATGCTAACACGCTATGCTAATATGCTAATATGCTAATATGCTAATATGCTAATATCCTAATATACTAATATGCTAATATGCTAACACGCTATGCTAATATGCTAATATGCTAATATGCTAATATGTTAATATGCTAATATGCTATGCTAATATGTTAATATGCTAATATGCTAATTGCTAATTGCTAATATGCTAACACGCTATACTAATATGCTAATATGCTAATATGCTAATATGCTAATATGCTATGCTAATATGCTAATATGCTAACACGCTATGCTAATATGCTAATATGCTAATATGCTAATATGCTATGCTAATATGCTAATATGCTAATATGCTAATATGCTAATATGTTAATATGCTATGCTAATATGCTAATACGCTAATATGCTAACACGCTATGCTAATATGCTATGCTAATATGCTAATATGCTAATATCCTAATATACTAATATGCTAATATGCTAACACGCTATGCTAATATGCTAATATGCTAATATGCTAATATGCTATGCTAATATGCTAATATGCTAATTGATAATATGGTAACACGCTATACTAATATGCTAATATGCTAATATGCTAATATACTAATATGCTAATATGCTAATATGCTAATATGCTATGCTAATATGCTAATATGCTATGCTAATATGCTAACACGTTATGCTAATATGCTAATATGTTATGCTAATATGTTAATATGTTAATTTGCTATGCTAATATGCTAATATGCTAATACGCTAATATGCTAACACGCTATGCTAATATGCTAATATGCTAATATGCTAATATGCTATGCTAATATGCTAATATGCTAATACGCTAATATGCTAACACGCTATGCTAATATGCTAATATGCTAATATGCTAATATGCTAATATGCTATGCTAATATGCTAATATGCTAATACGCTAATATGCTAACACGCTATGCTAATATGCTAATATGCTAATATGTTAATATGCTAATATGCTAATATGCTAATATGCTATGCTAATATGCTAATATGCTAATACGCTAATATGCTAATACGCTATAACACGCTATGCTAATATGCTAATATGCTAATATGCTAATATGCTAATATGCTATGCTAATATGCTAATATGCTAATACGCTAATATGCTAACACGCTATGCTAATATGCTAATATGCTAATATGCTAATATGCTATGCTAATATGCTAATATGCTAATATGCTAATATGCTAACACGCTATGCTAATATGCTAATATGCTAATATGCTAATATGCTAATATGCTATGCTAATATACTAATATGCTATGCTAATATGCTAATATGCTAATACGTTAATATGCTAACACGCTATGCTAATATGCTAATATGCTAATATGCTAATATGCTAACACGCTATGCTAATATGCTATGCTAATATGCTAATATGCTATGCTAATATGCTAATATGCTAATACGCTAATATGCTATGCTAATATGCTAATATGCTAATACGCTATGCTAACACGCTATGCTAATATGCTAATATGCTAATATGCTAATATGCTAAGATGCTATGCTAATATGCTAACATGCTAATACGTTAACATGCTAATACGCTATGCTAATATACTAATATGTTAATATGCTAATATGCTATGCTAATATGCTAATATGCTATGATAATATACTAATATGCTAATACGCTATGCTAATATGCTAATATGCTAATATGCTAATATGCTAATATGCTATGCTAATATGTTAATATGCTAATACACTAATATGCTAACACGCTATGCTAATATGCTAATATGCTAATATGCTATGCTAATATGCTAATATGCTAATACGCTAATATGCTAATATGCTAATACGCTAATATGCTAACACGCTATGCTAATATGCTAATATGCTAATATGTTAATATGCTAATATGCTATGCTAATATGCTAATATGCTAATATGCTAATATGCTAATACGCTAATATGCTAACATGCTATGCTAATATGCTAATATGCTAATATGCTATGCTAATATGCTAATATGCTATGTTAATATATTAATATGCTATGCTAATATGCTAATATGCTAATACGCTAATATGCTAATACGTTAATATGCTAATATGCTAACACGCTATGCTAATATGCTAATATGCTAATATGCTAATATGCTAATATGCTAATATGCTAACACGCTATGCTAATATGCTAATATGCTAATATGCTAATATGCTATGTTAATATGCTAATATGCTAATACGCTAATATGCTATGCTAATATGCTAATATGCTAATACGCTATGCTAACACGCTATGCTAATATGCTAATATGCTAATATGCTAATATGCTGATGCTATGCTAATATGCTAACATGCTAATACGTTAACATGCTAATACACTATGCTAATATGCTAATATGCTAATATGCTAATATGCTATGCTAATATGCTAATATGCTATGCTAATATGCTAATATGCTAATACGCTAATATGCTAACACGCTATGCTAATATGCTAATATGCTATGTTAATATGCTAATATGCTAATATGCTAATATGCTATGCTAATATGCTAATATGCTAATACGCTAATATGCTAATACGCTATGCTAACACGCTATGCTAATATGCTAATATGCTAATATGCTAATATGCTAATATGCTATGCTAATATGCTAATATGCTAATACGCTAATATGCTAACACGCTATGCTAATATGCTAATATGCTAATATGCTATGCTAATATGCTAATATGCTAATATGCTAATATGCTAACACGCTATGCTAATATGCTAATATGCTAATATGCTAATATGCTAATATGCTATGCTAATATACTAATATGCTATGCTAATATGCTAATATGCTAATACGTTAATATGCTAACACGCTATGCTAATATGCTAATATGCTAATATGCTAATATGCTAACACGCTATGCTAATATGCTATGCTAATATGCTAATATGCTATGCTAATATGCTAATATGCTAATACGCTAATATGCTATGCTAATATGCTAATATGCTAATACGCTATGCTAACACGCTATGCTAATATGCTAATATGCTAATATGCTAATATGCTAATATGCTAAGATGCTATGCTAATATGCTAACATGCTAATACGTTAACATGCTAATACGCTATGCTAATATGCTAATATGTTAATATGCTAATATGCTATGCTAATATGCTAATATGCTATGATAATATACTAATATGCTAATACGCTATGCTAACACGCTATGCTAATATGCTAATATGCTAATATGCTAATATGCTAATATGCTATGCTAATATGTTAATATGCTAATACACTAATATGCTAACACGCTATGCTAATATGCTAATATGCTAATATGCTATGCTAATATGCTAATATGCTAATACGCTAATATGCTAATATGCTAATACGCTAATATGCTAACACGCTATGCTAATATGCTAATATGCTAATATGCTAATATGCTAACACGCTATGCTTATATGCTAATATGCTATGCTAGTATGCTATGCTAATATGCTATGCTAATATGCTAATGTGCTAATCCGCTAATATGTTAACACGCTATGCTAATATGCTAATATGCTAATATGCTAATATGCTAATATGCTAACACGCTATGCTAATATGCTAACACGCTATGCTAATATGCTAATATGCTATGCTAATATGCTAATATGCTAATATGCTAATATGCTAATATGCTAATATGCTAATATGCTATGCTAATATGCTAATATGCTAATACGCTAATATGCTAACACGCTATGCTAATATGCTATGTTAATATGCTAATATGCTAATATGCTAATATGCTAATATGCTAATATGCTATGCTAATATGCTAATATGCTAATACGCTAATATGCTAACACGCTATGCTAATATGCTAATATGCTAATATGTTAATATGCTAATATGCTATGCTAATATGCTATATGCTAATACGCTAATATGCTAGCACGCTATGTTAATATGCTAATATGCTATGCTAATATTGCTATGCTAATATGCTATGTTAATACGCTAATATGCTAACACGCTATGCTAATATGCTAATATGCTAATATGCTATGCTAATATGCTAATATGCTAATATGTTAATATGCTATGCAAATTTGCTAATATGCTAATATGCTAACACGCTATGCTAATATGCTAATATGCTAATATGCTAATATGCTAATATGCTATGTTAATATGCTAATATGCTAATACGCTAATATGCTAACACGCTATACTAATATGCTAATATGCTAATATGTTGATATGCTATGCTAATATGCTAATATGCTAAGATGCTAATATGCTATGCTAATATGCTAATATGCTAATACGCTAATATGCTAACATGCTATGCTAATATGCTAATATGCTATGGTAATATGTTAATATGCTAATATGCTAATATGCTATGCTAATATGCTATGCTAATATGCTAATATGCTAATGTGCTAATATACTAATATTGCTAATATGCTAATATACTAATATGCTAATACGCTAATATACTAACATACTATGCTAATATGTTAATATGCTAATATGCTAATATGCTAATATGCTAATATGCTAATATGCTATACTAATATACTAATATGCTAATACGCTAATATGCTAACACGCTATGCTAATATGCTATGCTAATATGCTAATATGCTAATATACTATGCTAATATGCTAATACGCTAATATGCTAACACGCTATGCTAATATGCTAATATGCTAATATGCTAATATGTTAATATGCTAATATGCTATGCTAATATGCTAATATGCTAATACGCTAATATGCTAACACGCTAATATGCTAACACGCTATGCTAATATCTCCTAATATGCTAATATGCTAATATGCTAATATGCTATGCTAATATGCTAATATGCTAATATGCTAATATGCTAATACGTTAATATAACATGCTATGCTAATATGCTATTATGCTAATATGCTAATATGCTAATACGCTAATATGCTAACACGCTATGCTAATATGCTAATATGCTAATATGTTAATATGCTAATATGCTATGCTAATATGCTAATATGCTAATATGCTAATATGCTAATACGCTAATATGCTAACATGCTATGCTAATATGCTAATATGCTAATATGCTATGCTAATATGCTAATATGCTATGTTAATATATTAATATGCTATGCTAATATGCTAATATGCTAATACGCTAATATGCTAATACGTTAATATGCTAATATGCTAACACGCTATGCTAATATGCTAATATGCTAATATGCTAATATGCTAATATGCTAATATGCTAACACGCTATGCTAATATGCTAATATGCTAATATGCTAATATGCTATGTTAATATGCTAAATGCTAATACGCTAATATGCTATGCTAATATGCTAATATGCTAATACGCTATGCTAACACGCTATGCTAATATGCTAATATGCTAATATGCTAATATGCTGATGCTATGCTAATATGCTAACATGCTAATACGTTAACATGCTAATACACTATGCTAATATGCTAATATGCTAATATGCTAATATGCTATGCTAATATGCTAATATGCTATGCTAATATGCTAATATGCTAATACGCTAATATGCTAACACGCTATGCTAATATGCTAATATGCTATGTTAATATGCTAATATGCTAATATGCTAATATGCTATGCTAATATGCTAATATGCTAATACGCTAATATGCTAATACGCTATGCTAACACGCTATGCTAATATGCTAATATGCTAATATGCTAATATGCTAATATGCTATGCTAATATGCTAATATGCTAATACGCTAATATGCTAACACGCTATGCTAATATGCTAATATGCTAATATGCTATGCTAATATGCTAATATGCTAATATGCTAATATGCTAACACGCTATGCTAATATGCTAATATGCTAATATGCTAATATGCTAATATGCTATGCTAATATACTAATATGCTATGCTAATATGCTAATATGCTAATACGTTAATATGCTAACACGCTATGCTAATATGCTAATATGCTAATATGCTAATATGCTAACACGCTATGCTAATATGCTATGCTAATATGCTAATATGCTATGCTAATATGCTAATATGCTAATACGCTAATATGCTATGCTAATATGCTAATATGCTAATACGCTATGCTAACACGCTATGCTAATATGCTAATATGCTAATATGCTAATATGCTAATATGCTAAGATGCTATGCTAATATGCTAACCATGCTAATACGTTAACATGCTAATACGCTATGCTAATATGCTAATATGTTAATATGCTAATATGCTATGCTAATATGCTAATATGCTATGATAATATACTAATATGCTAATACGCTATGCTAACACGCTATGCTAATATGCTAATATGCTAATATGCTAATATGCTAATATGCTATGCTAATATGTTAATATGCTAATACACTAATATGCTAACACGCTATGCTAATATGCTAATATGCTAATATGCTATGCTAATATGCTAATATGCTAATACGCTAATATGCTAATATGCTAATACGCTAATATGCTAACACGCTATGCTAATATGCTAATATGCTAATATGCTAATATGCTAACACGCTATGCTTATATGCTAATATGCTATGCTAGTATGCTATGCTAATATGCTATGCTAATATGCTAATGTGCTAATCCGCTAATATGTTAACACGCTATGCTAATATGCTAATATGCTAATATGCTAATATGCTAAATATGCTAACACGCTATGCTAATATGCTAACACGCTATGCTAATATGCTAATATGCTATGCTAATATGCTAATATGCTAATATGCTAATATGCTAATATGCTAATATGCTAATATGCTATGCTAATATGCTAATATGCTAATACGCTAATATGCTAACACGCTATGCTAATATGCTATGTTAATATGCTAATATGCTAATATGCTAATATGCTAATATGCTAATATGCTATGCTAATATGCTAATATGCTAATACGCTAATATGCTAACACGCTATGCTAATATGCTAATATGCTAATATGTTAATATGCTAATATGCTATGCTAATATGCTAATATGCTAATACGCTAATATGCTAGCACGCTATGTTAATATGCTAATATGCTATGCTAATATGCTATGCTAATATGCTATGTTAATACGCTAATATGCTAACACGCTATGCTAATATGCTAATATGCTAATATGCTATGCTAATATGCTAATATGCTAATAATGTTAATATGCTATGCAAATTTGCTAATATGCTAATATGCTAACACGCTATGCTAATATGCTAATATGCTAATATGCTAATATGCTAATATGCTATGTTAATATGCTAATATGCTAATACGCTAATATGCTAACACGCTATACTAATATGCTAATATGCTAATATGTTGATATGCTATGCTAATATGCTAATATGCTAAGATGCTAATATGCTATGCTAATATGCTAATATGCTAATACGCTAATATGCTAACATGCTATGCTAATATGCTAATATGCTATGGTAATATGTTAATATGCTAATATGCTAATATGCTATGCTAATATGCTATGCTAATATGCTAATATGCTAATGTGCTAATATACTAATATGCTAATATGCTAATATACTAATATGCTAATACGCTAATATACTAACATACTATGCTAATATGTTAATATGCTAATATGCTAATATGCTAATATGCTAATATGCTAATATGCTATACTAATATACTAATATGCTAATACGCTAATATGCTAACACGCTATGCTAATATGCCATGCTAATATGCTAATATGCTAATATACTATGCTAATATGCTAATACGCTAATATGCTAACACGCTATGCTAATATGCTAATATGCTAATATGCTAATATGTTAATATGCTAATATGCTATGCTAATATGCTAATATGCTAATACGCTAATATGCTAACACGCTAATATGCTAACACGCTATGCTAATATGCTAATATGCTAATATGCTAATATGCTAATATGCTATGCTAATATGCTAATATGCTAATATGCTAATATGCTAATACGTTAATATAACATGCTATGCTAATATGCTATTATGCTAATATGCTAATATGTTAATATGCTAATATGCTATTCTAATATTGCTAATATGCTAATATGCTAACACGCTATGCTAATATGCTAATATGCTAATATGCTTATATGCTAACACGCTATGCTAATATGCTAATATGCTATGCTAATATGCTAATATGCTAATATTCTATGCTAATATGCTAATATGCTAATACGCTAATATGCTAACACGCTATGCTAATATGCTAATATGCTAATATGCTAATATGCTAACACACTATGCTAATATGCTAATATGCTAATATGCCTAATATGCTAATATGCTATGCTAATATGTTATGCTAATATGCTATGCTAATATGCTAATATGCTAATATGCTATGTTAATACGTTAATATGCTAACACGCTATGCTAATATGCTAATATGCTAATATGGTAATATGCTAATATGCTATGCTAATATGCTAACATGCTAATATGCTAATATGCTAATATGCTAATAGCCAATATGCTATGCTAATATGCTAATATGCTAATATGCTAATATGCTAATATGCTAATATGCTAACACGCTATGCTAATATGCTTATATGCTAATATGCTAATATGCTATGCTAATATGCTAATATGCTAATACGCTAATATGCTAACCACGCTAAACTAATATGCTAATATGCTAATATGCTAATATGCTAAAATGCTATGCTAATATGCTGATGCTAATATGCTAAGATGCTAATATGCTATGCTAATATGCTAATATGCTAATACGCTAATATGCTAACACGCTATGCTAATATGCTAATATGCTATGGTAATATGCTAATATATTAATATGCTAATATGCTAATATGCTAATATGCTAATATGCTATGCTAAAAGCTATGCTAATATGCTATGCTAATATGCTAATATGTTAATGTGCTAATATGCTAATATGCTAATATGCTAATATGCTAATACGCTAATTTGCTAACATGCTATGCTAATATGCTAATATGCTAATATGCTAATATGTTAATATGCTATGCTAATATGCTAATATGCTAATTCGCTAATATGCTAACACGCTATGCTAATATGCTATATGCTAATACGCTAATTTGCTAACATGCTATGCTAATATGCTAATATGCTAATATGCTAATATGTTAATATGCTATGCTAATATGCTAATATGCTAATTCGCTAATATGCTAACACGCTATGCTAATATACTATGCTAATATGCTAATATGCTATGCTAATATGCTAATATGCTAATATACTATGCTAATATGGTAATACGCTAATATGCTAATACGCTAATATGCTAATACGCTAATATGCTAATATGCTAATATGCTAAATGCTAATATGCTAATATGCTAATATGCTAATACGCTAATATGCTAACACGCTATGCTAACACGCTATGCTAATATGCTAATATGCTAATATGCTAATATGCTAATATGCTAATATGCTAATATGCTATGCTAATACGCTAATACGCTATGTTAACATGCTATGCTAATATGCTATTATGTTAATATGCTAATATGTTAATATGCTAATATGCTATGCTAATGTGCTAATATGCTAATATGCTAACACGCTATGCTAATATGCTAATATGCTAATATGCTAATATGCTAATATGCTAACACGCTATGCTAATATGCTAATATGCTAATATGCTAATATTCAATGCTAATATGCTAATATGCTAATACGCTAATCTGCTAACACGCTATGCTAATATGCTAATATGCTAATATGCTAATATGCTAATATGCTAATATGCTAATACGCTATGCTAATATGCTAATATGCTAATATGCTAATATGCTAATATGCTATGTTAATATGCTATGCTAATACGCTAATATGCTAACACGCTATGTTAATATGCTAGTATGCTAATATGCTAATATGCTAACACGCTATGCTAATATGCTAATATGCTAATATGCTAATATGCTAATATGCTAATATGCCATGCTAATATGCTAATATGCTAATACGCTAATATGCTAACACGCTACGCTAATATGCTAATATGCTAGTATGCTAATATGCTATTATGCTAATATGCTAATATGCTATGCTAATATGCTAATATGCTAATATGCTAATATGCTAATACGTTAATGTGCTAACACGCTATGTTAATATTCTAATATGCTAATATGCTAATATGCTAATATGCTAATATGCTAATATGCTATGCTAATATACTAATATGCTATGTTAGTATGCTAATATGCTAATATGCTAATATGCTAACACGCTATGCTAACACGCTATGCTAATATGCTAATATGCTAATATGCTAATATGCTAATATGCTATGCTAATATGCTAATATGCTAATACGCTAATATGCTAACACGCTATGCTAATATGCTAATATGCTAATATGCTATGCTAATATGCTAATATGCTAATATGCTAATATGCTAACACGCTATGCTAATATGCTAATATGCTAATATGCTAACATGCTAATATGCTATGCTAATATACTAATATGCTATGCTAATATGCTAATATGCTAATACGTTAATATGCTAACACGCTATGCTAATATGCTAATATGCTAATATGCTAACACGCTATGCTAATATGCTAATATGCTAATATGCTAATATGCTATGCTAATATGCTAATATGCTAATACGCTAATATGCTATGCTAATATGCTAATACGCTATGCTAACACGCTATGCTAATATGCTAATATGCCAATATGCTAATATGCTAAGATGCTATGCTAATATGCTAACATGCTAATACGTTAACATGCTAATACGCTATGCTAATATGCTATGTTAATATGCTAATATGCTATGCTAATATGCTAATATGCTATGATAATATACTAATATGCTAATACGCTAATATGCTAACACGCTATGCTAATATGCTAATATGCTAATATGCTAATATGCTATGCTAATATGCTATGCTAATACACTAATATGCTAACACGCTATGCTAATATGCTAATATGCTAATATGCTAATATGCTATGCTAATATGCTAATATGCTAATACGCTAATATGCTAATATGCTAATACGCTAATATGCTAACACGCTATGCTAATATGCTAATATGCTAATATGCTAATATGCTAACACGCTATGCTAATATGCTAATATGCTATGCTAATATGCTATGCTAATATGCTATGCTAATATGCTAATGTGCTAATCCGCTAATATGTTAACACGCTATGCTAATATGCTAATATGCTAATATGCTAATATGCTAATATGCTAACACGCTATGCTAATATGCTAACACGCTATGCTAATATGC